>NC_044979.1:117781293-117856942 GCF_008728515.1 Papio anubis | reverse complement strand
AGAAAGAAAGAAAGAAAGAAAGAAAGAAAGAAAGAAAGAAAGAAAGAGAGAGAAAGAAAGAAAGAAAAAAAGAAAAGAAAGGAAGAAAGGAAGAAAGAGAGAGACAGAGAAAGAGAGAGAGAGAAAGAGAGAGAGAAAGAAAGAGAGAAAGAAAGAGAGAGAAAGAAAGAGAAAGAAAGAAAGAAAGGAAAGAGAAAAAGAGAGCAAGAGAGAAAGAGAGGAAGGAAGGAAGGAAGGAAGGAAGGAAGGAAGGAAGGAAGGAAGGGAAAGAAAGAAAGAAACAAACAGGGTTTCACTCTGTTACCCAGGCTGGAGTGGAGTGGTGCAATCATAGCTCGCTGCCGCCTCAAATCACTGGGCTCAAGTGATCCTCCCATCTCAGCCTCCAAGTAGCTGGAATTACAGGCATGAGTCACACCACCAGTGTAAAGGGAATGAGTTTTAAAAGAGGTATCACGCCTTGGTCCCCGGTTCACCAGGGGCCAAATGAAGGACAGTGTAGGGATGAAGCTTCATGAATAGGCAGAGCTACCTCTCCCTACATGTGTGGAAGGAGGAGAGAGGAGCCAGAGCAGTGCTTCTCATCAAAAGGCCCTACAGGAGGATCCTGGGGCGTTGGCATCTGGTCATGATTTCAGACCTTCTTCAGGATCCATTAAGCAGACCTACCGACTGAGGGAAAAAGTAGGATTTAGGGTCAGGCAGAGAGTCCTGGTCCCCAGGGCCAGTTTCTGTTGAGCAGGAACATTCCCCCATAAGAGTGGCTCCTCTGAAGAACATGCCCTCTTACAACCTCCCCCAAAACTCTGTACCCTCCAGGCTGCTATTTTTGTCTTTAGGGGTAGGGAGCTAATGGGAGGGAGCAGCCCCCCAGTGAACTGGGCAGGGGAAGAGCTAAGAAGTGAGCTCCCTTGGGTCAACAGCTGAGAACATCCCACTGAATCAGAGACTGCTAAGTGGCTCCTGGAAAGCTCTCCAGAGAGAATCCAACCCCGTTTGTAGAAAAGGAAACCCAACCAAAGACAGAACTTCCTGTCTGGTCTTGCAGAGTAAGGATGTTTCTCTCTAGGCTCGGTTGCTTTTCTTTACTCTGAACCAGAGAAACCAAGGCCACATCAACGGAGAAATCAGCTCCCTTGTCCAGCCATTGCCTTCGACTGGCTCCTTCCTAGTGGGGTCCAGGGCCCGCCTCACTCTCTCTTTCCCCTTGCAATCTTAGTACCTGTAGCATCCCCCCTCCTGGGTGTGAGTGTCCCAAGAGCTACCTTCTCTCCACTTTTCAGTCCTGCACTCAGGGAGGCTCTATTTAACCACACCCACGTAGGCAGAGAAAGTTGCAGATGTCTGCAATGCTCCAGTTGAAAAGACCCTGGTGTTGAGGAAGATGTCAGACTGGGCTGATTTTAGAAAACCTTTCTCCTAACATTGTACCACAATGTTCTCCAACTTCCGTATGGAAATGAAATTCAGTTTCTCAACAAGTCTTCTCTCACCTCTCTAGAAAGTCATGCTCTTCACTCCCCTCCCCACATAACAGGAGAGTTTTGCTGGTTTTACCTGGGCTGCAGATTCTACCTCCCAGGGAAATCCTAAACCTGGCTCAGGATTTGGTTCCCTGAGGAGGAGCCTTTTCAGTGATCAACTGGGGTTCCCCTAAATATTACCAGCCAGATCCAGCTTACTAAAAAAAAAAAAAAAAAAAAAAAAAAAAAAACTGAAGATGTTTTTACTTTTTTTTTTTACTTTTAACCCATTAAACTCAAATCAGATTGGTAAGTTACTTGCATAAATAGCTTAGTTTGTAAACATTTAAAATACTTTCTTGAACGAACATATTTCACACGCAAATGTGTATGAGAGAGATTGGAGAAGGGAGAAGAATGTTTGGTGTTTATCTTTAGGGAAGAGGAAAACCTAGAAGTTTCATTTTCTGTTATATATTTGATTTTTGGGTTTTGGGTTTTGTTTTGTTTTGTTTTTTTACAATAAGTTTGCATTAATTTTAAGATAAGTAAGGTCAACAAAAGTCCACTTTGACAAAAAGCCCATGTAAAGAAAAACTAATTTGTCCTTCTTAAATGAAACATGAATGCCCACCAGTGCTGAAAGTATTGGAACCAAGAATAAAATGTGTGCTCGAGAAACCTGTGCTGAATTAAAACGGTCTGTGGTGATGAGGTTTAATGCAGAGGACCAGAAGGTCAGGGTGGCCTCTGAAGAAAGAAATAATGTAAGAGTGGCTGAGAAGTGGGGAAAGCTTGGGCCAAAATGCAGATGGCAAACAAACTGAAAGGCGGAAGAGACAAAGGCCTGCCCTGGGAATGGCTCAGCAGAGCTTGTAAAAACCCAGAGTAAGACATTCTGTCTATTCAACGAAGTCACAAAGTTTTTTAAAGACCCGCGGTTACAGCCAATGAATGGAACCACTGGTCTTTTCAACCCAGAAGACCCCAGGAAGGTAGAAAATGAGCCAAGGAAAGGCCAGGCAGGGGACGTTGGGGAAAGGAAACAGGGATGGAGAATCAGAGACGGAAGTGCAGAGACAGGTCACCCAGGCGCCTGGAAACTGCCTCCATGGCCTTCACGGGAAACGGCCTCTTTCTACTCCGGATCCCAGACTGTGCTGCTTTGAAACTGACCGTCAGAGAACAGCGGCTGGAGGCGGACAGACGTCTGCAGTGGGAGCCGCAGTGGGAGGCCCTCCAGGCGTTCCAGGCAGGGGCAGGAAGACTGCCGGCGAGTCACCCACGACCGCGAGTCACCTCACCAAGCCCTGAACTGGAACAGGAGTCGAGAAGTGTCGACGAGCTGCGGAGTTCCTTGCTTCTCTTGGCCCTGTCAGGTCCAAGAACAGGTTGCCATATAAAAGAATCGTAAAGGGACCTCCTTCCCCTTGCAAATTATGTCATATAACGCATATGACTGTAAAGTTTCTCTGCGGAGCTGCCAAATAACTCGACGCCAATATTTTATGCGGTAACATTTTGTTAAATGTTGACTCGATGGCCACTTACTCCATCTTAACTGAGGGCTCCCGTAACAATCATCCTCCAAATGAAATTTTACCCCCTCTCCCTTTAAAAGGCGGTGGGGACCAAAACATCACTTGGTCACTGAAGTTACCAATTCCTTCCTCTCATCTGGGGCTCCCAGCACAGTTTTAGGGGTTCCCGCACTCCCTGCCCGGGTTTGGGCGCGAGAAGCGCCCGCCTGCGCCCTGCGGGACCTGACCCTGCCGGCTCTGCCTCCACCCTCGCAGCACCTCGGCCTGGTGGGCTCCCCGCCCGGAGCCCCGCGCGCTCGGTCGCCGGGACGTGGCAGAGGCGGGCACGGGGTGGACCCGAGGAAGCGCATCCCGCCCGCGCGCTTCCCCCCATGCCCACCTGCCCCGCACACATCGGCCCCAGAACCTCCCGGCCGCGCGCAAGCCTCCCCGCGCAGCCTTCCCGGGTTGCTCTCTGCTCCTTCTCGCAGCTGACAGCCAAGGTGCGCCTGAGCCTCCGTCACCGCCCCTACAGGTAAGTGGGCAAGTCGCCAAGGCAGGGGATGGGCCAGCCTCCAGGGAAGAGAGAATGGCGGGAACCGGGCCGCGGCGAACTCACCGCTCGGTCTGCGCAGAGACCCGCTACACCCGCTGCGCCATCCTTGCACGGCGACACCGGCGACAAACACTATGCTCCAGGGCAGGTCGAAGGGGCAGCTCTCGGGAGGCTCGCGGACGACGGGGCGAGGGTCTGTGTGCCGGAGCACTCGAATGAAGGAACCTCTTGCGAGGTGAAGCTCATAGGGAGTCTGCGAGCGCCCCGCCCTACCCTGGGGTTACCGCTTGGCTCAGGCCCCGCCTGCCCTGGGCCGGCGGACTCGGCTGACCGCACCCTGGGCCATCCGGCTGACAAGCCCCGCCCGCCCCCACCTTCCTCTGCTCCTCCGACCCCGCCCACCCCCACCACCCCACACCTCCCACCCTCTTCCCGCCTAGGTGCCGGGAGCCTCCGCCCTCACTTGCTTCTACCCTCTGCGGAGCAGTTGGGCAATTGTCAAAAACCAGCAGCCAGTTCTGTCACTCATTAAACCGCCCCTACTATAGAGGAAATCTCCTTACCCACGTGATCCTAGCCTGGGGTGGATCTGGGGCGGAGGAAACCCGGCTAGAAGCGGCTCTAGGAGTAACCCAAGGTCACGCCGCCAGGCAGGATCCCCGGTCTGTCTGTCTGGAGGTGGCCCCGCGGCTGGGGCCAGCGGAGACAAATGCCAGCGTGGAACCAGCCCTGGCCCGGTGGTCGGGGATGTGGAGCTGGCACTGTCACCGTGTGTACCCTCTATCTCTCTGGACGGCCTCCGCTTCCCCCGCGGAGAGTTTCTCTGGAACCTTCCTGATCCTGGGAGTTCCCCAGCTGGGGCAAAGCCAGGAGCTCGCCCGAGGAAGGGAAGTGACTCATTCATTTAGAGTCGCAGCTAAGTGGCAGAACTACCTCACACCGGCGCTGCACTCTGACCCCCAGCGGCCAGACCCGCCTCTCCCCGGCCGGTGCCCAGTCTCCGTCTAAGACGTCTTTCCTGGTCCTCTCCCTGCTTCCCGAACGCGCACTCTGGTGAGAGCACAGAGCCTGGGAAAGAAGACGACCTAGCGGCCCGGGCTGCCCAGCACATCTGTTACTTGCTTCCTAAAGGGAACTCCAGTTCCTGAGAAAACATGGGGTTGGACCAGGAGTGGTGGCTTACGCCTGTAATCCTAGCATTTTGGAAGGCCGAGGCGGATGGATCACCTGAGGTCAGGAGTTCGAGACCAGCCTCCCCAAGATGGTGAAACCCTGTCTCTACTAAAAATACAAAAATTAGCCGGACGTGGTGGCATGTGCCTGTAATCCAGGCTACTAGGGAGGCTTAGTTGAACCCAGCAGAGGATGCAGTGAGCCGAGATCGCACCATTGCACTCCATACTGGGTGACAAGGGTGAAACTCCGTCTCAAAAAAAAAAAAAAAAAAAAAAAAAAGAAAAGAAAACAAAGAAAGAAACGTGGGGTTGACAGCTATGGCCTGTAAGCCCCCATGCCCCGGAGATTACGTTTTCCTTCGTTTCCAGAGGCTGCACATGAGCGGGGAAATCAAACCAATACCAAAGACTTCCTGTGTCAAAAGACAAAATTATAACCAATTTAGTTTAAAGATCTCAGTTGGCTTTATTTTTGGTTCTAGGCTCTGGCAGTGCGTCATTACATAGAACAGAATAAGTGTTCCAATGAGCTGAGCAGAGGGATTTGGCTTTATAGACAGACAGGAAGGGCTGAAGAAGGTAGAAATGAAGATCAAAAAGCAGATGGGTCTTTTCAAAATTACTTTCCTTGTAAGGCAGGGACAGGGAGACGAATAATAGAGAATAACTGATTAGTCAACCTCAGGTTACTTCAGGCTACCTATTTTTGCGTGTAAGAATCAAAGCAGAGGGAACTTTATTATCATGTGGGCTTGTTAACCATGGAGGGTGTCCAGGTTCTTGGCATCTTGAACAAAGAATTGAACAAAACGCACAAACAAAGCAAGGAAGGAATGAAGAGTTTCATTGAAAATGAAAGCACGGCCGGGCACAGTGGCCCACACCTGTAATCCCAGCACTTTGGGAGGCCGAGGCAGGTGGATTACGAAGTCAGGAGTTCAAGACCAGCCTGACCAAGATAGTGAAACCACGTCTCTATTAAAAGTACAAAAAAAAAAAAAAAAAAAATAGCCGGGCACAGTGGCAGGTGCCTGTAATTTCAGCTACTTGGGAGGCTGAAGCAGGAGAATCACTTGAACCTGCGCGGCAGAGGTTGCAGTGAGCTGAGATCATGCCACTGCATTCCACCTTGGGTGACAGAGTGAGACACCATCTCAAAAAAAAGTAAATGAAAGTACACTCCACAGTGTGGGAGTGGGCCTGAGCATAGGGGCTCAAAGACCCCATTCCAGAATTTTTGGGAGTTTCAATATCCTCTGCTTGGGGTACACGCTATGTAAATGAAAGAGATGACGCAAAGTTACAAAGTCATTTACTTGGCCTAGGCAGAGGCTATTTCCTGTCATAGCTGAAGTGTGAATCGGCCTTATGTTCCCTGCCTCCAGACCCTATTTTCCTGCCTCATACTGAAGACTGAAACTGGCCTGGTTAGGAAGTTGGCTATTCTCTCTCTCTCTGTTGATTTCTCAGAAGGTAGATTAACAACTTAGTTTTAGTTTTGTTACCGGAAGAGGGTCCCAATCCAGACCCCAAGAGAATATTCTTGGATCTTGCATAGGAAAGAATTCGGGTCCAGAGTGAGTCCACAGATAAAAGTGAAAGAAGAAAGCTTATTGAGAAAGTAAAGGAATAAAAGAATAGCAACTCCCATGGGCAGGGCAGCCCCTAGGGCTGCTGGTTGGCCTTTTTTTTTTTTTTTTTTTTTGAGACAGAGTCTTACTCTGTGGCTCAGGCTGGAGTACAGTGGCACGATCTCAGCTCACTGCAATCTCCGTCTCCTGGGTTCAAGCGATTCTCCTGCCTCAGCCTCCCGAGTAGCTGGGATTACAGTCTCCCGCCACTACACCCAACTAATTTTTTGTATTTTTAGTAGAGATGGGGTTTCACCATGTTGGCCAGGCTTGTCTCAAACTCCTAACCTTGTGATTCGCCCGCTTCAGCCTCCCAAAGTGCTGGGATTACAGGCATGAGCCACCGCACCCAGCTGCTGGTTGGCTATTTTTATGGTTATTTCTTGATTGTAGACTAAATAAGGGTGGATTATTCATGAGTTTTCTAGGAATTCTTCCTTTTAGAACATATAGGGTAACTTCTAGATGTTGCCATGATATTTATATACTGTCATGGTGCTGGTAGGAGTGTCGTCTAGCATGAGAATGCATTGTGATTAGTGAATAATGAGCAATGAGGATGACCAGAGGTAGCTTTCCTCACCATCTTGGTTTTCGGCAGGTTTTGGCCAGTTTCGCTGGCTTCTTTACTGCATCCTGTTTCATCAGCAAGGTCTTTGTAACCTGTATCTTGTGATACCAGCCTGCCAACCTCCTATTTGATCCTGTGACTAAGGATGCCTAACCTCCTGGGAATGCACTCCAGCAGATCTCAGTCTCATTTCACCCATCTCCTATTCAAGATGAAGAGTCTCTGAGTCGACTCCTTCTGACATATTTCCTGGCTCTACCACCCTTAGGATTAAGGCTTCCCTTATAAAAGGGAAGAGGGAATAACCGAATAACCCGCCCCTTTCTTGGAAAACTCATGAATAATCCACCCCTTGCTTAACACATATTCAAGAATAATCGTAAAAAGTACCCACCAGCAGCCCTTGGGGATGCTCTGCCTATGGAGTAGCCACTCTTTTATTCCCTTCCTTTCTTAATAAACTTCCTTTGACTTTACTCTGTGGACTCATCCCAAATTCTTTCTTGCAGGAGATCCAAGAACTTTCTCTAGGGGTCAGGATCAGGACCTCTTTCCAGTAATAGTTTGGTGAACTGAAACTTTAACGTGGGTGACTTTATATTTATTTTTATTTTTAGTCTTGTCTTTTGGGGCCTAGTGCAAGAGCTTAGTCCAAAACAATGGCCTCCTATAATTTGTGTTTAACATTTGTCAGGTTAAAACCCTGTCAGTGTGACAAACTGGAAACAAAATTGTGTTGGGCAGCTACTAAACCACACTCAAAATGCCTGTGTCATCAATGTTTGCAAGCAGAGAGCAAATGCAGCCCACCGATGGTCACCTGGAGCAGCAGCTGCTAGAGGCAAGAAAGTCTGGAAGGGACCCAGGGCTTGCAGGCTCAGCCAGGCTCCCCCTGCTCCTCAACAAGGCCTTTGGGCTCTTTCAGAAATACAGTTGGCCCTGAGCTCTGAGAGGTGGGAAGGGGAGGGGCTGAGAGGCTGAAGGCCAGGCCACACCAGGCAGTGACACCCCACTGCCCTTGAGATTTCTCAGATCTGAGTAACTTCAAACTATTTGAAATTCTCCCAAAGCTAATGTGTCTGCCTAAAAGAAAGATGAGACAAAATTAACATAGAGACTTTATTTGTGCTCAGGTTGAGAACTGTAGCCCAGGACACACTTCCAAGTTGCCTTGGGGAGTGCTCCAAGAACAAAAAGGAGGCCCAAATTTTTCAAGATAAAAGAACAATTCAGGAGATGGGGTGATTACAGAGTTGTCAGGAATCCTCATTGGTTTATGGAAATAACATTGGTTAGTGATTGGCTACACAGTGTTGAATTATAGGGTGGATGACATCTTATGACTAATTGGCCTCAGTCTAGAGCCACATAGCAAGTGGCTTCAAGAGGTAACCATTTAGCTGAAGGGAGAGTGAGCCATGACTGTTGTTCCCTTCTAAATGTTCTCTGGGCCTGATAATTTAAAGGGGTTCACCTTCCTCAGGAAAAGAAATGTGTTTGGTGTTTGTTTGTTTGTTTGTTTTCTTTCTCAGATGATAATAACTGAGGCTTCTTCTCTGTTTGGCCTCACTACCCAATTCCTCATGCAATTGCTCTTTTCTTTCCAACCCAGCAGCCATACAGATTTCTAGAACACCCCTCAGAGAGGGCAGAAGTTCAGGTGCAGTGTTTTCTAAACAGCTGCCTGGTCCATCCGTGGGTCATGAAACCCACGTGGTGGGTCACAGCTAGCGTTTTCATTGTCAATGAGATAGAATAGAGTGAAAAAGCCTCTGCCTGCTTTCCACACCGGAGCACGTACTTTTGTCACACAAACTATGACTCAGACACCACAAACCCAAACCAGGCCCCCAGGTCAGAGGCTGATTCACCTGGGGCCTGTGGTGAGACTACAGCATGACTCAGACCCCAGACTCCTGACCTGCCCCCAGCTCAGAGAGGCTCACAGTGGCAGGCCCACTCCCCTGGCAGCCAAGTCCAGTCTAATAAGCCATCACTTTCCCAGGTTGCTTGTCCTAGTTGTCAGCAAAAAGAGTCAAACTCTGTAAAATATTTGAAGAGATTTATTCTAAGCCAAATGTTGAGTGAACATGGCCCATGACACAGCCCTCAGAAGGTCCTGAGAACATGTGCCCAAGGCGATCAGGGTGCAGCTTGGTTTTATACATGCATGAGACAGCAATCAAATACATTTAAGAAATACATTGGTTTGGTCCAGAAAGGCAAGACAACTCAAAGCGGGATGGGGGGCAGGGTTCAAGGCTATAGGTAAATTTAGACATTTTCTGGTTTACAATTGGTTGAGTTTGTCTAAAGACCTGGATTGATAGAAAGGAAATGTTCAGGTTAAGATAAAAGATTGTAGAGACCAAAGTTCTTTGAAGTCTTACAGTGGCTGCCTTAGAGACAATAGATGACAAATGTTTCCTATTCAGATCTTTAATAAAAGGTGCTAGACACTTAATCTCTTTAAAATTGGGAGAGCCTGGAAGAAAAAGCTCTAGCTATGTTAATAGAGATTTTTTACAGATGCAAATTTCCCCCACAAAGGACAGCTTTGCAGGGCCATTTCAAGATATGGCAAAGAAACATGTTTTGGGATAAAATAATTTTATTTTCTTCCCTGTCTCGTAATGTTATGCCAGAGTTAGGTTGGAAAGTAAGTCACGATATGTAGGGTTAGATAAAACCCATCTCATGAGAATTCATCGTTTTTAGGGCATGACTCCCCAGAGCCCTTAGATAAGAATTTGGTCAAGATAAAAAAACATCAGAGCTTAGTCCTCATAGTCAATGGCTAGCCTCCAAGGAAGCGGAGGATTCCCACAGGATTCCAGCTGCCCAGAGGCTGCACAGGCATATCCATGTTTACAGAAAAGATACAGGCCATGAGATATTCACACAAAACACTTAGGAGTCACAGCCAGCTACCCGACAGATGCCAATGGCTGACTGGTTCTTGCCCTCTGGGTCTTCACTTTTAGGACAGGAGGTGCTGGCAGGATGTGGCATTTCTCATGCAGGGCCTCTGAAACCATCTAATCTAGGAAACACCCTTGTCTCATGCCTCGCTGCCACACAGCTCCATTTGCACTGCAGTTATCCAGGCAGCCTTCTACCTGACCGGTGTTGCTCTTAACTACTATCTCAGACTGAAATTCTTCACAAATTCCACCCGGGAATAATAAGGGTTCATTTCTGAACTGGGCTCAGCACACCATATGACCCATGGAGACATTTTCCTCGTGAGATTTGACACAGGGGTTGTTGGCCATGCCGCACCCCAGCTGATGACTCGGCAAGTTACCAAAACCCATCTGAGCCAGCCTCCTCATCTACCCAAGGGAATAATATGGTTCTGCAGGAGGGTTGGGGTCAGGGAAAAATGTATTAAAACTGGCAAATTCTTGCCAAAATACAAAAAGTGAGATTCTTCCCACCAACTCTCACTCATCGTATAGAACTACTCAGTGCCCTGAGATACCTTCAATATTGCTGCTTTTTAAAAAACTTCAGGTTGGCTAAATCTTACTTCTATGATGTCATAGATCAGCAGTCCTCAATTTTTTTGGCAGATATTTTTTCTACAGACGTGGGGGTATGGGGATGATGGTTTTAGGGTGGTTCAAGCACAGTTCATTTATTGTACATTTATTTCTATTACATTATAATATATAATGAAATATTAAATAATTATGCAATCCATAATCATGTAGAATCAATGGGAGCCCTGAGCTTGTTCTCCTGCAACTAGACAGTCCCATCTAGGGGTGATGGGAGATAGTGACAGATCATCAGGCATTAGATTTTCATAAGGCACATACAGCCTAGATCCCTCACATGTGCAGTTCACAGTAGGGTTCATGCTCCCATGAAAATCTAATGCTGCCCCTGATCTGACAGGAGGCAGAGCTTACGCAGTAACATGAGCAATGAAAAATGGCCATAAATACAGATGAAGCTTTGCTCATTCACCCGCTTGCTCACCTCCTGTTGTGCAGCCCAGTTCCTAACAGGCCATGGACTGGCTCTGGTCCACAGCCCAGGGATTGGGGACCCCTGGCAGAGATGACCCTTAAAGGCATGGTTATTTAAATTACCAAGGGGTTCACTGTTCATTTTCTAGAAGTGCCATAATCCAACTTAGGAAGCCAAAAAGCATATGGTGTGGAAATGTCCAGGAGTCTGTGAGAAGACAAGCGCTGTCAGATCATCCAGGTGCCTTGAGCTGTCCCCACGGGTTCCTTTCCTGCTCTCTGAACATATCCTGCTGCTGCTCCAGGCCTTTCCACTCAGTGTTCACTCACCCTGCAGGCATCTTCTCTTCCTTCCTCATTTAGGTCTCAACGTAAAGTCATCTCCCAGAGAGCCTTCCCTGAGCCCCGGTTCTTCTAGAGCCCTATCCCTGAAATTCTAGCCCATTGACCCCTGCAATTTTTAAATTGCATTTTAATTGATTATGAAGTTTTAAGGAATAACACAGAGGGATCCCTTGTAGTCCTTACCTGGTTTCCCTCAGAAGTAATGTCTTGAAAAACTATAGGAGGGCGTCACACCCAGGATATGGCATTAACGTAATCCACCAATCTTCAGATTTCCTGTTTTTCTTGTACTCATTTTGTGCTGGCTTTAGTTCTATACAATTCTGTCACAGTGTGATACCATCGCAGTCAAGGTCCTCAGCAGTTTCAGGATCCCTCATTTGCCCTTTTTTAGCTCACCCATCTCACCGCAATTCCCCTTCACCCACTCCAACCCTAAGCCTGGCATCCACTAATCTGTCCTCCATTCCTAAAATGTTGCCATTTCATGAATGTTACGTACATGGAAATATACAGTGTGTAACCTTTTGAAATTGGCTTTTTTCACTCCACATAACTCCCCAGACATTCACCCATGTTTGTGTATCAGTAGTTCATTCCTTTTTATTGCTGAGCCATATTCCATGGTGTGATGTGCCACAGTTTAACGACTCACTTGTTGAGAGACATCCAGGATGTTTTCAGCGTTAGGCTATTAAGAATAAAGCTGGCGTGAAATTTCATGTATGCAACTACCATACAACTCAGCAACAACTTTTCTTCCCTCTTGGATAAATGCCCAGAGTGCACTTGCTGAGTGGTATGGTAATTGCATGTTTAGTTCTATAAGAAGTTGCTCAACTGTTTTTCAGAGTGGCTATAATGTTTTATATCTGTTATCTAACTGAACTAGAGTCCACTCCCCTGGCATGGGAAGACCAATTATCCACAATGAGGTTTGTAGGCACCAAATAAGGAGCATCAGCCAGCTCACACTTAAGTCCTGACCTCCTTGATGCCTGTCAGCTAAGGGTTTTGTTTTGTTTTGGTTTGGTTTTGGTTTTGGTTTTGTTTTGAGACAAAGTCTCGCTTTGTCACCCAGGGTGGAGTACAGTGGCGCAATCTCAGCTAACTGCAGCCTCCGCCTCCCGGGTTCAAGCGATCCTCCTGCCTCAGCCTCCCAAGTAGCTGATACTACAGGCGCCCACCACCATGCGGTACTAATTTTTGTATTTTTAGTAGAGACGGGGTTTCACCATATTGGACAGGCTGGTCTCGAACTCCTAACCTCAGGTAATCTGCCCGCCTCAGCCTCCCAAAGTGCTAGGATTATAAGCATGAGCCACCACACCCAGCCAGGTAAGGGATTTTTAAGGCAGGGGTGATTTCAGGAAAGCACACGCTACAGGCAAATTTTTAAATCAGTACATGGAGTTCACACATTGGTTTTGGCCTAAAGGATGGGCTATGAAATGGGGGCTTCCAGGTCACAGGTTAATTCAAAGATATTTTGATTTCCAACTGGCTAGGAAAGAGAAGCTTTGTTTTAAAATTTGGGGTCAGCAGAAAAGAATGTTACTTCTGGCTCATGGCTGTGACTTCCTCCAGATCCCTCAGGAAGAAATTTAGAATGAAGAATGATAGTCAGAGTTCAGTCTCCAGTTCCCCTTATCTGAGGTCTATGTGCTGGCAGATCCATTTGGTAGGGGTCTGAGTTCCTGAAAAACAACTCAGGAACATATGTGAAGCTATTATCTTTAACTTCTATAGGGGATCCAAACATCCTGTGATTCTAGCTTCCTCGGCTATTGTTCTAAGCTACTATTACCTTCTTACTTATCAGGTTGCTTATGTACTTCTCGGGGCTAGCTATATGTCTAGAATTTCCCTTGAAGAAACTCAGGGTTTTCCTTTATTGCTATGCTTGAAGAGTGGGGGACCTGCAGGCCCCTAAGAGGGGTGTCCTTGCTCCATCTCACGTTCCCAAAAGCAATTTATGAGAGATCCAGATTCTTTGCATCCTCACCAGTATTTAATGTTGTCATTTTTAAAAATTTTAGGGATTCTGATAGATGTTCAGTGATGTCTCAATGTCTCATTGTGGTCTTAATTTGCCCTTACCGGTGGCTAATGAGCACTTTTTTTTTTTTCTTTTTAGATGGAGTCTCACTCTGTCGCCCAGGCTGGAGTGCAGTGGCACGATCTCAGTTCACTGAAAGCTCTGCCTCCTGGGTTCATGTCATTCTCGTGCCTCAGCCTCCTGAGTAGCTGGGACTACAGGCGCCTGCCACCACGCCCAGCTAATTTTGTGTATTTTTAGTAGAGATGGGGTTTCACCGTGTTAGCCAGGATGGTCTCAATCTCCTGACCTCATGATCCACCCCCCTCAGCCTCCCAAAGTGCTTGGATTACAGGCTTAAGCCACTGCGCCTGGCCAATGTTGAGCATCTTGTGATGCTTATTGACATCGGTGTAACTGCATTGGTGAAATATTTGTTCATGTCTTTTCCCCATTTTCTAATTGAATGGTTTGGGTTTTCTGTTGTTGTTGTTGTTATTCTTGTGGAGATTTGAGAGTTCTTTGTATATTCTAGATATCAGTCTTTTGTTGAATACATGTTTGCAAATATTTTTTTCCCTGTTTTTAGCTTGTCATTTTATCCTCTTCATGTATTTGAGCTGTTATAGAGCATTTTAAAATTTTTTCAATTTTTTTTTTTTTTTTTTTTTGAGACAGAGTCTTGCTGTGTTGCCCAGGTTGCAGTGCAGTGGTGTGATCTTGGCTCACTGTAACCTCTGCCTCCTGGATTCAAGCTATTCTCCTGCCTCAGCCTCCAGAGTAGTTAGGAATACAGGTGTCCACCACCATGCCCAGCTACTTTTTATATTTTTAGTAGAATCAGGGTTTTACCATGGTCTTAAACTCCTGACCTCAAGTGATCCTCCTGCCTCGGCCTCCCAAAGTGCTGGAATTACAGGCATGAGCCACCGTTCCTGGCCTTAATTTTCAATTTAATTTTAATTTTTAATTCATATATTATCACTTTTGTGAATTATGCTTTTGTTGTCAAGACTGTCTTCTAGTCCTAGATCCTGAAAATTTCATTTTATGTTTTTTTCTAAAAGTTTAATAGTTTTCTACTTTACAGTTAAGTTTATGATCTGTTTTTAGGTGTGATGGTTGGGTGAAGATTTTTTTTTTTTTTTTTTTTTTGCCTATGGATATCCAATTGCTCTAGGACCATTGATCGAAAAGGTCATCCTTCTCCATTGAATTGCTTTGGCATTTTGTCAGAGTTTAGTTAAGCTTATTTGCGTGGGTCTGTTTCTGGGTTTTCTATTCTGTTCCAATCATGTATGTGTCTATCCCTCTTCTGTCAATACTGTACGTTTTTCATCACTGTACTAGACTTCAATATAGAGTAGAGTGATTTACCTGTTAGATTCTTCTTTGTTAAAATGTTAAGCTATTCCAAGGCTTGTCCCTTTCCATATACTTTTTTTTTTCTTTTTTCTTTTTATTTTTTTGAGACAGGATCTTGCTCTGTCTCCCAGACTGGAGTACAGCAGTACAATCATGGGTCACTGCAGCCTTCACTTCCTGGGCTTAAGTAATCCCTCTGCTTCAGCCTCACATGCAGCTGGGACCACAGGTGTGTGCCACCATGCTTAGCTAATTTTTTAATTTTTTATATGGACAGTATTTTACCATGTTTCTCAGACTGGTCTCAAACTCTTGGTCTCAGGTGATCCTCCGATCTCAGCCTCTCGTAGTGCTGGGATTACAGGTGTGAGCCACTACACCTAGCTAGCATAAATTTTTGAAAACACGCGTCTATGTCTGCAAAAAAATAAAATAAAACAAAACATACTGGGATTCTGATAGAGATTGTATTAAACCTATAGATCAATTTGGGTAGTGACTAAGGCTCTCTTTTTTTGACCAAGCTTGAGTCAGATTCCTCTGAGTCCCCTTTCTGACGAGAACCTGATCTGTCCTTAGTCCATAGTCTATGTCCACTTAGTTGAGTTTTAGCAATTATTCTGCTGAGTTAATTTAGCAAAAGTCCCCTATGCTTGGTATCTGATCAAATTTCTAATTATTTGCCCTAGATACCGTATCACTTTGCCTTGTCTTCAGCAAGTAGGTTGATTCAGTTTAGCTAGAATCCCCTTAGCCTAGATGTTTCCTCCTAGTAATTTTCTGTCTACTGATCCTGTACAGCTCCTTGGCTGTAAATTCCCACTTATCCTTGTATTAGGAATTGAACCCAGCTGTAATCACCTGATGTGTTAGTCCTAGCTGTTGCACAGACAAAATCAGTTCACTGAGACCACGGTATTGCAGTAAAGAAAGAGGTGAATTAGAGCAAAGCAACTGAGCAGTGGGGTTATCACTCAAATCAGTCTGAAAACTCAGAGACGAGTTTTTATAGATAACTTGGTAGGCAGGGGGCTAGGGAATTGGTGATGCTGATTGAAAAATTGAGCCGGCCTCTGCGTGTGGGCTACATGCCAGGTGGAGCCTTGAGTCATGGCTCCAGATGAAGTCAGCTGGCTGCCAGAAGGCAAAAATCTGAAAACCATCTCAAAAAACCAATCTTAGGTTCTACAATAGTGATGTTATCTACAGGAGCAATTGGTGAAGTCACCAATCTTGTGACCTCTGGCCACATGACTCTTGAGAAGTAAAGAATTATAGAAACTGTGCCTACATTTTAGCAGAGTTCAGGTTCTTCCCATGATCCTAATCTCATGGACTTTCACCCGTTTTCAGTCCCTGAGCAAGGAGGGGCTTAGTTTTAGGGAAGCGCTATTATTATCCTTGTTTCCGATTTAAACTATAAACTAAATTCCTCCTGCGGTTAGCTGGGCCTATGTGCAGGAATGAGTGAAGACAGTCAGCCCTCGGGACTAGAAGCAAGATGTTGTCAGGCATATTAGGTTTCTCTCACTGTCATAATTTTTGCAAAGGTTCTTCCATGATCTCTCTCTCTCCCATCATAGTGGTGTAAAAACCCATCATAGTGGTGCCTATATCTGTAGCAAAAGTCCTGAATAAAGCCTCTCTACTATCTTTAATAAGCTTCGTGAATAATATTTTTTCTTTAACAGTAGAAATGACATGTGTACTATGTTGAGTCTTCTAATCCACACAGTATGTCTCTCTATATATATGTAAGTCTTTTAAAAACTTTTTCATCAGCATTTTGTAATTTTCAACAGGCAGATCCTGTACATGTATTGTTAAGTGTATACCAAAGCAGTCCATTATCTTTAGAGTGAACGTAAATGGCATTGTGTTTTAACTTTTCAATTCTTACATCTTCATTGTTATATATAGAAGAGTGATTTATTTGTATGTCTGGGTCTTTTAAACTGCAACATTACCGGACTCACTTATTAGTTCTAAGAGTGTTTTTGTAGATTCTTTGTGAATTCTTACATGGACAATCATCTCATTTACAAATACAGTCAGTTTTATTTCTTCCTTTCCCACCTGTATACCTTTTATTTTGTTTTTTTCCCTTGCTTCAGTGGCTAGGCCTTCCAATCCTATGTTGAATAAGAAGGGTGAGAGTAGACATCCTTGCTTTGTTTCCGGTCGTTGAAGGAAAGCAGCATTTCATCTTTCACTATTAAATATGTTAACTGTGGGGCTTTTTGTGGATGTTCTTTATCAAATTGAGGTAGTCCTTCTTGATTCCTAATTTGTTAAGAGATTTTGTCATACATAGATGCTGAATTTTGCCAAATGCTCTGTGTCAATTTCTAGAATCATGTGATTTTTCTTCTTTAGCATATTTACATGGCAAACTGCACTAAACTAACTGATTTTTGAATGTTGAACCTCCTTGCAGACCTGTAATAGATTTCACTTGGTAATTGGATATAATTATTTTTACACATTCTTGAATTCTGTTTGCTAATATTTTGTTGAAGATTTTAAAATCTAAATTTATAAGAAATATTGGTCTGCAGCTTTCCTCCTCTATGCTGTGCTCATCTCATTTTGGCATCAAGATAATACTGGCCTCATGAAATAAGTTGAAAAGGGTTCTCTCCTCTTTAATTTCTAAAAGAAATTGTGTAAAATTGGCATTCATTCTTTACATATTTTGTTGAATTCCCCATTGAAACCATGTGGGAAACCTCCAGGTTGTGAGGAATTATGAATTCAGCTTTTAAAATAGGTATAGAACAATTCAAGCAGTCTATTTCATTTTGGTTGAGTTTTGGTAGTTTGTGCTTTTTGAAGAATTCATTTATTTCTTATAAATTGCTTAGTTTATGAAGGTAAAGTTGGTCCTACTGTTTTTTTCTACCATCTTTTTAATGACTGCAATGTCTGTTGTAGTATTCCCTATTTCATTATTGATATTGGTGTATGTATCCTCTTTCTTTTATTTCTTATCAGTCTTGCTAGAGGTTTGTTGATTATATTGATTTTTTTTCAAGAACAAACTTTTGTTTCAGTGATTTCCTCTACTGTTTTTCTATTTTCAACTTTATTGATTTCTGCTCTGAGCTTTATTGTTTCCTTTCTTCTGCTTTCTCTGGGCTTATTTTGCTACTTTTGTATAGTTTTTTGAGGTGACAACCTAGGATATTGATTTGAAGCCTGTCTTCAATTCTAATGTGGGCATAGATTTTCCTCTCAGCATTGCTTTAGCTGCATCCCACAAATTTTCATGTAGAGTTATTCCTCAATTAGCACTGGAGATACATTCTGAGAAATGCACCATTAGACAATTAGATGATTTCCTCATTGTAAAACAGCATAGAGCGTACTTCTACAAACCTAGATGGTATACCTAACATATCTGGGCTGGGTTATATGGTATATCCTATTGTACCTAGGCTACAATCCTGTATAGCATAGTACTATGCTGAATAGCACAGTCAATTATAACACAATGGTAAGTATTAGTGTATCTAAACATGTAAAAACACTGAAAATGTAATTAAAAATACAGTATTGTAGCCTTATAGGACCACAGTTGTAGATGAGCTCTGTCATTGACAGAAACATTATTATGTGGTACATGATCGTTTTGTATTTTCATATATCATAAGTGAAGTGAGTTTCTTATAAATAGCATATAGTTGGGTTGTAGTTTTCTGGGTTTTTGTGGTTTTTGTGTTTGTTTGTTTGTTTGTTTGTTTGTTTGTTTTTTGAGATAGAGTCTCACTCTGCTGCTCAGGCTGGAGTGCAGTGGCGCAATCTCAGCTCACTGCAAGCTCCGCCTCCTGGGTTCACACCATTCTCCTGCCTCAGCCTCCCAAGTAGCTGGGACTACAGGCGCCCACCACCACACCCGGCTAATTTTTTTGTATTTTTAGTTGAGATGGGTTTTCACCATGTTATACAGGATGGTCTCCATCTCCTGACCTTGTGCTCTGCCTACCTCGGCCTCCCAAAGTACTGGGATTACAGGCATGAACCACTGTGCCCAGCCAATTTTCTGTTTTTTTAATCCACTCTGCAAATCTCTCTTTTTTGATCCATGTATCTAGACCACTTATATTTAAGATAATTGTTGATATGTTAGTGATTAATCTGCCATTTCATTGCTCATGCTCTGTTTGCTTCAACTGTTTCTCATTCCTTTGTCTCTCTTTTTTACTCTCACATACCAGAATTGCTAAAATCAAAACAAAACAAAACAACCCAAGCAAACAAAAACTGACAAGACCTAGTGATGGAAGGCTATGGTGCTCCTGGAAACACTCCAGAGCCACTGGCAGCCCAAACTTTCCCAAGGTGAGGCACACAGTTTTATAAAGTATATGATGCCCATAACATTTTCTGAATATCTATCTTGCCTTGTCTCATGTTACTCTCACCAGTGCCATCTAGTTGCCTGAGTATCTCTCCATGAGGGAGTGGAATCCCAGGCCTGTCTGGAAGGGAGACTGCATCTCTGGCTATGTCTGGTTGGTGAGACTCCCCATCGACTGTGTTGCTCAACTAACTGGATTTTTTTTAACAAAGGTTTTATGGTTTTGTTTTTCATGTTTTTTTTTTTTACTTTTTAAATTTAGAAAATAACACATATAGAGGAGAACCTAAACCACACATGTATAACATGACAAATTGTTGTAAAATATACCCTCTTGTTATTACAACCAAGGTCCAAAACCGAAATAGTGTAGCTCCAGTACCCTGACACACTCCTTCCTATCGAGCCCTATTCATCCTCATGTTCAGGCAATCACAGTCCTGACTTTCTAAAACTCACTTCTTGCTTTTCTTTACAGTTTACCTCTTTATTATAAATCCTAGACAATATGCTTTAGTTTTGCTTTTTCACCTAAGAAAATGAAATCATACAGTACTTGTTTGTGTCTGTCTTCTCTCCTCCGACATTATATATGTTATTGTACATATTGGTTGTTATTCATTTCTGTTTTGTGTATGATGAACATTATTTCATTATATAAATATGCCATTATTTCTTATCCATTCTGCTGTTGTTTTCAGCTATCAGCTATGGTCAAGAAAACTTTTGAAATATTTTAAATTTTGAAAATTTTCGAAAACATTTTTGAAAAAGTTTTGAAATCCTAGGATTATTGTTGGGTCATGAGATATGGCTATTGTCAATTTTACTGGATAATATCTATTTCTTAATGTGGTCAAACCATTGGATACTCCTACTAGCAATATAAGGGAGTTGCTGTTCATCCAAGTCAAAGCTCAGTTTTGTGAGCTTTGACAGTCAGTTCATATGTCAACTTAGCCAGGCCACCTATTCTAGTCCACAGTTATTCAGTCAAACACTAATCTAGGTGTTTCTGTGAGGTATTTTGTAGATGTGATTAAGGTCCATAATCAGTTGACTTTTAGTAAGGGAGATTATTCTAGATAATCTTGATGGGCCTGATTCTATCCATTGAAACAGTTTAACAGCAGAATTGAGATTCCTCTGAAGAAGCAAAAAGTCCTGTGGACAGCAGCTTTAGTTTGCACCAGAGAGTTCCTATCTACCCTTCCTGATCATCTGCCTTATGAAATTCAGACTTGCCTAGCCACCTCAACAAAGGTGCTAGCTAATTCATGTGTGTGGGGGGTGGGGGAGTGTATACACACCCCACACACATACATACATATAGGTACACACAAACACACACACATTATTTAATTCCCTAGTGGAACCCTGATTGATACTATGTGCTGTCCAAATACACCAGTATACAAAGGAAAATAAATGTAGGGGTATAGGGGTTATTATTATCAGAGTCACATATGGTAGCTAACAGTGCTAATTTTTGCCTGTCTCTGTCTCTCTCTCTCTCTCTCGATCTCTCTCTCTCTCACACACACACACACACACGCACGCACACACACTCCACTTCCTCAGCAGTTACCAGCCTTCTTTGAGTCCTGTGCCAATGCTGGGAGGGCACCAAGCCCCATGGCACATACAGTTTTGTTCCTGGACCCCTGCTGGTGCACAAATATATTAATATATTTAGCTTTTTTTTTTTTTTGGAGACAAATCTCACTCTGTCACCCAATCTCAGCTCACTGCAACATCCGCCTCCTAGGTTCAAGCGATTCTTCTAGGTCTCCCAAAATGCTGGGATTACAGGCGTGAGCCATGGTGCCCAGCCCTATTTAGCTTTTTTGAGCTTTGAATGAGGTATGATTTGGAGGGAACAAAATAAAATAGAACGAGGTGCGGTGGCTCACGCCCGTAATCCCAGCACTTTGGGAAGCCAAGGTGGGCGGATCACTTGAGGTCAGGAATTCAAGACCAGCCTGGCCAACGCGGTGAAACCCTGTCTTTACTATAAATACAAAAATCAGCCAGGCGTGGTGGCCCATGCCTGTAGTCCCAGCTCCTCAGGAGGCTGAGGCAGGAGAATTGCTTGAACCCAGAGGGCGGAGGTTGCAGTGAGCCGAGATGGCGTCACTGCACTCCAGTCTGGTCAACGGAGTTAGACTGTGTCCCAAAAAATTAAAATAAAATAAAATAAAATAAAATAGGAAAAAGTGGAAATGATAGCTACAGTGAAGGATATGTTGGTAAGTACAGTGATTTAACTATACTTCCTGCTTTTTACATGTATGAGTGCATGCCTTTCTACTGCACATTGTACACCTATTTACATGTGATATATACGGTGTAATATGTAATATACACTGTGTAATATACGATAATATACACTGTGTAATATATAATATATTATACACTGTGTATATGTAACGTAACATGTAATATACACTGGGTAATATACAGCTATGTAATATACACTGTGCATTGTATGCTATGTAATATACACTGCGCATTGCCAAGCAGTTTGGACATTTATTCTTTTCTGCTTATTTCTCCTCTGTTGCCTTCTGTGTCCCACACCACTTCACCCTGTGACAGATGACTGTTCAAAGCAGGTCTATCTCAAAAGAAATGCTGGTGTGAGCTTTCCCTTGCACAACCTTGAGATATCAGAAAGCCTTTCTAGGTAACACCCTAAGTGGAGAGCTTGGTGTCCTTGTCCTGTAAACTACTTCAACTCCAGATCTGAGTGAGTGGAAAGAATAAGTGTTTTATACTCCACTGGCAAAGCACAAACACTGCACCAAATGAAAATAGAATTATTTAAGTAAGGGTTTTTTAAAAAGTGGCATCCAATTTGCATGTATCGTGTGGGGTAATGCAAAGGCTGGAACGCAGTAAAACAAGAAACAAAAGAGCGTAAAGTCCAGAGGTGGACAGACATCTGTCTGACACATGCTATGTGATAGTAGGGAAGTCACTTAACCTCTCTGAGTTTCTGTAACTCAACAGACCTCCAATGTTTTTGTCTCAGGACCCCTTTACACTCTTAAAAATCACTGAAGACTTCAAAGAAATGGGTATGTAGGTATTTAGCTATTGATATTTATTATGTGAGATATTAAAACTAATATATCTAGCCTATTTACTTATTAATTTATTTTAAAGTAACAATAATTAACCCATTACATTAGTATAAATAACATTTTTATGAAACAGAACTATATCTTTACAAACCAAAAAACATGTGAGGAGTGGCATAATTCTACATTTTTACAAATTCTTTCACTATCCAGCTTAATAGAGACAGTTGAATTCTCAGGTCTGCTTCTGCATTTAATCTGAAATAAAATCATATATCATATAGTACAGTAAACACTGCCAAATATAGGGAGAAAATAAGAGAAAAAGATAAATACAGTTTTTAAATTATTATGAAAATAGTTCTGACCTAGCAGAGTCCTGAACAGGTCTTGGGTATTCCCAAGCACCCTTGGGAACATGCTCTGAGAACCGCTGTTCTCTCTAAAAAGTGGATCTGAATCCTGTTTTCCCTTGAAGGGCTGCAGGTAGCTCACACTCCAGATGGCACCTGGTGTCTCACGATTGCTGTCATGTACAGATTAAGCTCTCACCAGGGCATTTAGACTGGGATGGCAGAGACCCAAGTGTCAGGTTTCATGAATTTTGACTCCCTTTTCTCAGAACTGGAAGAAGACCTAGCAATGCTGTTGTCCTTCCCACTTGACTGAGAGATGAGGAGCTTGCAACTGTAGCCTGGCACCACATAACTGATGACATGTCTTCTCAGGGTTCATGCTGAGTATTACTTGTGAATGGTGTGAAGTGTGCATCTAATTTTCTCTTTTTTTCCTTTTATCTATCCAAATGGCTGTATACTTGTCCCATGTATTAAAAACTTTATTTTCTCGGTCGATATGCGATGCCACTTTTATTATACACGTATTTATCTATGCCTGTAGTTGTATTATTTTCTCATCTTTTCCACTGGCCTGTTTGTCATTCATGTGCCAGAACCACACTGTTTTATTATGAAGGCTTTTTGGTATGTTTTACTTTTCAGTAGGCCTAGTCTCCCTTGTAGATTTTCCGTTTTAACTGTTTTCATTCTATTCTTGCATGTTTTCTTTTCTGTAGGGCCTTTTTTTTTTTTTTTTTTTTGACACGGAGTCTCACTCTGTCGCCCAGGCTAGAGTGCAATGGCACTATCTCTGCTCACTGCAACCTCCACCTCCCAGGTTCAAGCGATTCTCCTGCTTCAGCCTCCTGAGTAGCTGGGATTACAGGCGCCTGCCACTATGCCTGGCTAATTTTTGTATTTTTAGTAGAGGCGGGGTTTCACCATATTAATCAGGCTGGTCTCAAACTCCTGACCTCAGGTGATCCGCCAGCCTTGGCCTCCCAAAGTGCTGGGATTATAGGTGTGAGCCACTGAGCCTGGCCTCTGTAGGGGTTTTAGTATTGACTTTAAAAGGGTTATTCATATTTTTATTGGGATTGTATTAAATTTATAAATGAACTGGCATCCTTATAATATTGCTATCCTGGCTAAAGCAAGGGATGTCTAGTTCAAGACTACTTTTGTGTCTTCAGGAGTGTTCTAAATTTTTTTCTCATATAGATTTTCGTGTTGATAAATTTATTCCCAAATATTTAATATTCTTTTTTGTTACTGTAAATGGAATTTTCTCTACCATTTTATCATCTAAATGGCCATTGTTTGTGTATACATAACGTGCATTTATGGTACGTGCATACCATAAATATATATGATTTTGTCAATTAAAAAACTTATATTGCAGATTTCTGCATATTAATCATATATGCCAATAATACTGGTTTGTCTTACAGTCTGGGTTAGTTTTGTTATTTCTGTTTTAGGGTTTTCCAGATACACTCTCTGTGTTATAATTTTTGAAAGATACTTGGGTTTTGTCTTTGGTTTTTGGCACACAACTCCTAAAACCTGTGGAATCTCCAGAGTGGAAAAGAGTGTCGTTTATACGATGATGAGATGCCCTTTTTGGTTAGGAGCCCCTAGATTGGCTTCAGGATTAGGAAAAACCAAGGTAAAATTAAAGGATTAGAACTTCATACTATTCTTTCACCATGAATGGTTTTGACACCTTTGTTTAAAATCAACTGACTGTAGGCATATGGCGCTATTTCTGGACGCTCAGTTCTATGACATTGGTGTATATGTCTCTCCTTATGCCAGTACAACTATACCTCCATTAGTATAGCATTAAGTGTGTAGATTGTTTGCAGGAGTGTTGCTATCTTAATATTGTCTTCCAATCCATGACCACAGATGTCTCTGGATTTACTCTGTATTCTTTAATTTCTTTTAGTAATGTTTTGTAGTTTTTAGTGTACAAGTCTCCTCCTTATTTAAATTTATTTCTAAGTATTTTATTCTTTTTGATACTATTATAAATGGAAATGTTTTCTTAATTTGCTTTTCAGATTGTGCATTGTTGGAGTATAGAAATGCAACTGATTTTTGCGCATTGATTTTGTATTCTGCAACTTTGCTGAATCATTTACTGGCCATAGGCCATATAATAGGGGTGTGTGTGTGTGTGTGTGTGTGTGTGTATTCTTTAGGATTTTCTGTATACTGCACTGTATAAGATCATTCCATCTGTCTCAGTTTGTTCCTACTGCTATAAAAAAACTTCAACTTCTTAATTAATAAACAACAGAAATGTATTGCTCACTGTTCTGGAAGTTGGGAAGTCCAAGATCAAGGGGCCAGCAGATTCAGTGCCTGGTAAGGAGTCACAGTCTGCTTCAAATATGGTGGCTTCTTGCTTCATCTTCAAATGGCAGAAGCAGCAAACAGGTTCTCTCAAGCCTCTTCTATAAGGGCACTAATCTCATTTATGAGGACTCTGCCCTTATGACCTGATGACTTCCTAAAGTCCTCACCTCTAAATACTATCTTAATTGGGAATTTGGAGTAGGGAGACACCAATACTCAAACTGTAGAACCATTTGGAAATAGAGATAATTCTACTTATTTATTTCCAGTTGGTATGCCTCTTTTTTCCTTCCCTAATTGCAGTGCATTGTTGAAATAGAAGTAACAAAAGCAGGAGTTTTTTGTGTTTTTTGTTTTTTGTTTTTTTTGAGATGCAGTCTCGCTCTGTCCCCAGGCTGGAGTACAGTGGCGTGATCTCGTCTTACTGCAACCTCCACCTCCCGGGTTCAAGCAATTCTCCTGCCTCAGCCTCCCAAGTCTGGGATTACAGGCGCCCAGCCACCACGCCTGGCTAATTTTTTTATATTTTTAGTAGAGATGGGGTTTCACCATGTTGCCCAGGCTGGTTTCAAACTCCTGAGCTCAGGCAATCCACTCGCCTCGGCCTCCCAAAGTGCTAGGATTACAGGCGTGAGCCACAGCACCCGGCCAAAATCAGGCATTTTTATCTGATTCTTGATCTTAGAAGGAAAGCTTTCAGCCTTTCATCATTAATTTTGATATTAGCTGCGGGTTTTTCGTAAATATCCTTTATCAGGTTAAGGAAGTGCCCTTCAATTCCTGGTATGTTCAGTGTTTACCATGATATTGGATATATTGTGGATGTATGCTATACATACATTTCTGGATGAATTTAGATGATTATGGTTTTTTTTTTTGCCTTTCATTCCCTCAATGTGGTTGATTAATTTAGCCAGCCTTGCATTCTTAGGATACATCCCACTTGGTCATGACATATAATTCTTTTAATATGCTAGTGGATTCAGTTTGAATACTGTTTGTTAAAGATTTTTGCATCTATATTCATAAGGAATATTGGTTAGTAATTTTTTTTGCAATGTCCTTTGTCTGACTTTGGGATCACGGTAACGCTGGCCTCATGAGTTAGGAAGTACTCCGTCCTTTCCGATTTTTAGAAGAGCTGGAGAAAGGTTGTTGTTAATAACTGGTAACTAGTGAAGGCTACTTCCTTTATTGGGAGGTTTTTGATTACTGGGTCAGTATCTTTAATTTTTATAGATCTGTTCATATTTTCTTATTTCTTCTTGAGTCAGTTTTTGTAATACGAGTGTTCTAAGAATTTGGCCATTCATCTTGGTTATCTAATTCTATTGGAGTACAGTTGTTCGTAGTGTTATAATCCTTTTTAATTTCTTTAATATTGGTAGCAATGTCCTTACTTTCTTTTCTTTTTTTGGTAATATGAGTTTTCTCTCTTTTTTTCTTTGTCATTTGTCATTCTAGCTAACAGTTTGTCAGCTTTGTTAATCTATTCACAGAACCAACTTTGGTTTCATTGAGTCTGTGTTTTTTCCTATTCTCTATTTTGTTGACTTTTGCTTTAATCTTGATCATTCCCTTCCTTCTGCTAGCTTTGGGTTCAGCTTGTTCTTCTTATAGTTCCTCAAAATGTAATGGTAGGTTACTGATTCGAGATCTGTATTCTTTTTTCATGTATTTGTTTACATTAAAAAAGTACAACATGTAAAAATTTTTAAAAAGACTTATGGGATGCAGTGAAAACAGTGGTCAGGAATTATAAATTTCTAAATTTATAATGAAAATTTCTAAATTTTCTAAATTTATAATTTCTGACCATTGCTTTCACTGCATCCCATAAGTGTTTTTTTTTTTTGTTTTTTGTTTTTTGTTTTCTGTTTTTTGGAGACAGAGTCTCATTCTATCACCCAGGTTGGAGTGCAGCAGCGTGATCTTGGCTCACCGCAACCTCCACCTCCTGGGTTCAAGCGATTCTCTTGCCTCAGCCTCCCCAGTAGTGTGTATCACAGGCATGCACTGCCGTGCCCAGCTGATTTTTGTATTCTTAGTAGGGATTTTACCATGTTGGCCAGGCTCACCTTGAACTCCTGATCTCAGGTGATCTACCCACTTCGGCTTCCCAAAATGCTGGGATTAAGGTGTGAGCCACTGAGCTTGGCCCCCATAAATTTTTGCATATTGTGCTTTTGTTTCATTCATCTCAAACTATTTTCTAATTTCCCCGTGATGTCTTCTTTGACCAACTGGTCACTTACATATGTGTTGTTTAAGTTCCACATATTTGTGAAATTTCCAGTTTTCCTGTTATTAATTTCTGGTTTCAGTCCATTGTGGCTGGAGAAGATACTTCGTATGATGTCCATCTTACTAGCTTTATTGAGGCGTATTTTATTGCCTAAAATATGCTCTGTCCTGAAGAATATTCCATGTACACTTGAGAAGAGTTTGCATTCTGCTTTAGTTGGGTGTAGTGTTCTGTATAAATGTGTTGGGTCTAGTTATCATAGGTCCATACTAGGAGTATTTTTATTATATTTATTTTTAGAAATTTTGTAATTTAGGTTAGTACTTTCTCTTTCATCAAGGGCATTAAATATAAGTTGTGCAAGTTTTCAAAAATTTCCTGGTGGGAATTTTTTAAGTTTATTGATTTTGTGATTAATTTCCAGATTTATTGAGCTGTGGTCAGAGTAGTATTTGCACATTTCTACATTATTGTGTCCCACTATAACAACTATTTATGTGAATATTCTGTGCATGCATTTGAAGGTATACATTCTATTATCACATCTTAACTTTTGATATATATCCATAAGACCTGTCATATTGATTACACTGCTTAGGCCTTCTATAACCTTTCTTGTCTTTTTCTGGTTGATCTGAATTGCACTGATGTGTTAAAGTATCCTATTAGTAGTCGACTCCTTGCATTTCCTGTAGTTCCTGCCTCATAAAAGTGGTCTCTGTTATACTCGATACTTAGATATTCATAACTGTACTGTCTTTCCTGTGACTTTTGGCTTTTAGTATTAAAAAGTTCTTTGTCTCATGTAATGTTTATTGCTTGAATTTTACTTTGTATGACATAAATATTGCTACCTGTGTTTTCTATTATTTCAATTTTCCTGGTATGCCTTTGCTCATCATTTCATTTTTAGCCTTTCTGAATCCTTTGTTTCAGATGTGTCCCATGTCTCCAGCATATGACATTTGTGTCTTGCTTTGTACACCAAAATGAAGATCTTTTAACCGATGAGTTAAGCTCATTTACATTTATTGATATGACTTACAGGTCTTAATTCAGTCACATTATTGTAATTATTATGAGTATTATATTTACTATTTTTCTTTCTCTCTGTAATTTTTTTTAACTTATGTCTTTCTTAGTGCCCTTATTTCTGTTTTCTTATTTAATTTTTTACTATCTGTTTTGTCAGTTTCTAATGGTATTTGAGTACTGTGCATGATCTATCCACCAAAGGGTTTATTTTAGATTTATCTTTTCCTTTTCTAAATTTTTAGTTATGTTATTTCCAGTTTGTCAGAATATAGAACATTTATATATTACTCTCTCATGTTTTCCCCACTTTTATTTTAGTTTTAGGTCCATAATTAACTATATATTAAGTGCTCATCAGTAGTTCTTTTGCTGAATTTTCTTCAGTCATTTTTAGCTGAGTGAATCTCATCCTCTAACTGGTGCTTCAGAAAAGGCTCATTCTTACATGTTTGAAACTGTTCTTCTGTAGCCTTGATACTTGAGGGACAGTTTGGCTTGGTTCATATATTCTTTCATTGAGTTTCTTGAAAATGCTGCTTCAATGTTGCCTTGCATATTGCTTTCGAGAAATCTTATGCCAGATAATTTTGCTTGACCTTGTAAATTATTAGATCTTTTTGTTTAGAGGAACTGGGAATATTTTATTTCCAATAAAATCTCATAATTTTATTAGAATATGTCTTGACATTATTACAGATAAGTTTTCCTGGTACATTGTGGATCTTTCCAATATGTAGATTCAAGTATTATTTCTGAAATATTTTCTAGAGTTGCAGTTATAAATATTAGTTCTGTTCCACTGTATATAGCTTTTTCCTTCTTCAGAGAATCCAATTATACATATGTTTAATCTTCTTTCATTGTCTTCCATTTCAATAAATTTCCCTCTAATCCTTTCTATTTCATCTCATTTTCAATCTCTTCATTCTTTTCTTTCTTTTCTTCAATGACCCACATTACATTTTTATTTTAATCTGTTCTCCTTGGGGCATCTTATAGTCCTCATTTCCGATAAAATTTTTCTTTTGATTCTTTTTCTTCTTGAAATTAAATAAACTCTCATTTTATTTGTTCTTTTTTTTTTTTACAGGATGGAATTAATTTGTTCTTAGCTTTTAAATTTCCAAGTCAGAGTATATGTTTGTTGTTGTGTGCACATTTTTAAAATCTGTAAATGCTTGCTTGAGAAGTGTTGTAATAGAGGTATCTTGTGTTTCATTGTTAACTTTTTGGAGAAAATTTTTATCAGCCAAAATATTTTTATTCTCAGTTTTTGTCTTTGTCTTATTGTACTCTTAATAGAGAAAGATTTCTAGTATATTTTACTTTGTGAATAGAGTTGGCTACTGGGATGATTTATACGATTCAAATGTGCCATCTTCTATCAGTAGTGACATGTAAAGATTTTTTTCTTGAGTGGCTGTTTTCATACATACAGGGAAGGAATTGTGTGTCCTTCCATTTTTTTTGGCTTACTGTTGTTTGATAGAATCTTCCGTTTTCTTCACTTCGATTTCCCCTTCACCATGCATTTTTACTATGTTCCCACATAATCAGGACTTTTCCTTCTGCAGGTAGTTTAACCTGCACCCTTTCTTCTCTTTCTGGAGTCTTTCTGGATCCTCCCTCATCTTCAGTAAAGTGTGTGGTGGGAGCTGTAGAAATGACTCTGCTGGAAGTTTATGTTTGTCTATTTACAGGTCATTTTAAGCTTATGATGTCCTTTCTTTTCTAATTGTGCTGAAGAAATGGGCCTTTGGTGGTTGTCTTTATATTATAGATGTACAAAGATTGGTATATCTGCTCAATTTGGTTATTCGATCTGCTCAATTTTTAAATGATGTGTGGGGAGATTTAGCTGAGGTGGTTGTAATTAACTACTAGAAAGTCCCCAAGATGCAGTTTTAAAATAATTTTACATCTATAGTTCATGAGGCAAGGAATAGTTACATATTAATACATAATGAATAGTTTCAAAGAAATTAGGATATTCTTGGGTAGAAAAGTTGTACTTTATTGCAAATCTTTTAGTAACCTCATAAAAACATGGCACATTCAGAACAAAATCTTTTAATTCTAAGTTGCATTGACCCAAGTTACAGGGCGGTATGTCTCAAAGGAGGGTTCATGTCTTACCACCTGAAGAGCTTGCTACTGAATCAGAATTTCTGTTGCACATTATTGTACTTGTTAAAACTGCATAGACAGCCTCTTTATTGTTTCACAAAGAGCTCCCACATGAAATCTAAACTAAGAGCATGAGAGCCTGTCAAAGCTGCTGAGCTTTGCTCTCTAAGGACAAAAAGGCTTGAAAATATTTTTCCTCCTTATTTTCATTTTTAGTATATGTGCTGCCCTGGTGAGCACCTTTATTTTCATTTTTAAATGTTACTAATGCTGATTTGTCCTTTAGACCTAAGTTGATCTGTTGTTTTTTAACCTTTAACTCAAGGGATGTGATATAACCACTTGTATATCCCATCATTTAGCACTGCAGGCAGCATACCCAGCACTTTCTACTTCATACAAATATTTATTTATTTATTTATTTATGAGACAGGGTCTCGCTATGCTGCTCAGGCTGGACTTGGAATTCCTGGGCTCAAAAAATAGTCTCTACTCAGCCTCCTATGTAGCTGGGACTATAGGCATGTGCCACCATGCCCAACCTGCTTTTTTCACACTGTAGTTTTAATTTTTTTATGACATATAGGGCATTATCTTTTTTTTTTATTTTTAATAGACTTTTTGGGTCAGTTATAGGATCACAACAAAATTGAGCAGAAAAAACAGAGTTCCCATATACATTTTCCTCTCAAGCACTCACAGCCTCTCCTACCGTCAACACCTGGAACAGCAGTGATACATTTGTTACAATTGATGAACCCACATTGAGACACCATTATCACCCAAAGTTCATAGTTTATATTAAGGCTTACTCTTGGTGTTATAGATTCTATGGGTTTGCACAAATTTATAATGATATGTCTCCACCATTGTAGCATTATACAGAGAGTAGTTTAGCTGGCCTAAAATTCCTCTGTGCTCTGTCAATTCATTCTTCCTCCCTAATCCCCGTCTATCAGTGATAGTTTTACTGTAGCCATAGTTTTACCATCCCCAGCATGCCATATAGTTGGAATTGCACAGAATAGCAAAAGCTATCACAAAAGACTCTATAAAACTGCAACCTTGAACAAAGGGTATTGCAACCATACATAAAAAAATACTTCTGTGAGGACATCTGTCCAGCCACTGCCTGTTCAAACTTGGAGTGGCATCACCTTCATTATTGATCATTATAGTCAAGGATAATTATATCAAAACAATTATGTAATCCTCTCTCTTTTTGTCTTCCTTGACCTCCATGAATATGTGCACAGTTTACTATATGTGCATAGTTTACTATATTTCCATTGAACTGCCTCATTCCCAAATAAATACCATTTGCTTTCAGACAGCCTCTCTGCTTGTTGTTTAGGTCGACACTGGCTACTGTAGGTGGAGCCTAAATTTGATCACTGGTCCTTACTCCAAATTTTGTCCTCATTTTTCCTAAACCTCAGGTTTCTGTTACTATAATAATGTGAATAAAGAATTGAAGAGTTCTACGCTATTGACATCTGTTCCTGATGACTATTTCATTAAGGCGGAGGTGTCTGGAAATGAGGTAAGAATTCATATAGAGGAAGGAAGAGAATAGGAAAGGGAAAAAACAAACTTCTTACTGTAATTGCATATGATTTTTATTCAATGCATACAGCCATTTGCATTTTTTACATATTGCATACATTCTCCTGTAGCATATCAGTTTGATCAATGAATATAGATATATATGCTCAATTAAGTGTCTCATATAGAGAACCAATTTGAAACTTAAATTTTAGGTAAGCAAATGCATGATAAGTTTATTCTGGGAAAGAAGCTGAAATATCTGTGGCTTTATTTGGCTTTTTGAAAACATTCCCACATAAAATTATTGTTATTAATCAATTAATATACAAAACATAGAACTATATTTCAGCTAATTACTTAAATATAAACAATTTAACATTTATAAAACAAAGTAATTCAGCTTGGGAGTTTTTGTTAATTCTACTAAATTAAATATTAAAACTCAGCATATTTTTACTTAAAGGTTTATACAAAATAATAAATGTATAATATTTTGAATCTCAGTTTATGAAAAAATAGCAAACATTTAAAAACAGCAAATGTTACAATATTTTATATTAAATGTTAATAAATTCATGGCATAATAAATTAAAATATTTTTCTTAACATAAACTGTATCACCATATTCTGGAATTAAATTTTTTTGTAACTAGAAAATGATTTCTGTAAAGATCGCAATACCAAATATTGGAAAAGTTTTAACACCTGTTCTGTAAGTTTCCTCTAGTCAAGAATCCAGTAGCAATGCCCGCTAAGAGTGGTTCACACAGTAGGAGGTTATGTTAGTTGATGACAGGGGCAAGTGATTGGTTCTGAGATACTGGGACATCAACAGGCCAGCAGGGCAGAGGGTACCAGAGGCCATAGTTGTGTTTGTTAGCCACGTGTTTCACATCCCAGAGAAACACAAGAAACAAAAACCAACACCTGCCCCTTCTATGCAGCAATGTTAAATCTGCTACAAGTTAAATTATTCAATGAGAGTCTATATTAATAAAATACAAAAAGAGCCTCAGAAATATAGCTATAATATAGTCATGTCATATTTAGCCATTTTAAAATTATCCTAAATATATATTGCATCAGGATTTATTTGAGCTCTGCTGGTGTTGATGCAGATACAGATTCTTCTGGGCCTGCAACACAAAGTAAATAAATAAGTAGACAAAGATGACGTTTTCTATAAATTAAAAAACCTTAATTTTAAATATAAGAAAACACATAGCTCTGTACCTATTAATAAGGATTATTTCTGAGTCTACAGAAAAATCGAGCTTATGATCCTGGCATAAATCATACATTGGAAACACAAGACTACAACTTCTGCACTGGTAGACTAGAAGAGAGTGCCCCATTGGAAACAGTTTAATTCATGAGTTTTGCCTGTGTATTGTGGAAAGTTTCTGCTGACATAAGCACACTGACAAGAATTATTAAATAAATAGTATGAGCATAGCCTGGGCAAGGCGAGTAGGGAGGTGGGGCAACTCAGGCTGTCAGTCTTGGCATGACACGCGTCCCTGCTCCCAAGTCTTTTGAAATCTTCATTAATGCTGACCCTCTCAAAGTACAATAGTGTACCAGTTTCCTAATGCCAAGCTTTAGGGCACGTCAAAATATCTAGGACAGCTAGAAAAAAATGCAATAAACAAGAATAATAATAATCTTATGTCTCATGGAGGGAAAGAAACATTAAGAAGAAGCCTTAGGCTGGGCGTAGTGGCTCATGCCTAAAATCCCAACACTGTGGGAGGCTGAAGTGGGTAGATTGCTTGAGCTCAGGAGTTCAAGACCAGCCTGGGCAACATGGTGAAACCTCGTCCCTATAAAAAATACAAAAATTAGCCAGGCGTGGTGGCATGCACCTGTAGTTCCAGCTGCTCAGGAGGCTGAGGCAGAAGGATCACTTGAGCACAGGAGGTCAAGGCTGCAGTGAGCCATGATTGCACCACTGCACTCCAGGCCCAGCAACAGAGCAAGATCCTATCTTAAAAAAATAAAATAAAATAAAATAAAATAAAATAAAATAAAATAAAATAAGAAGCCTTGACAAGATTAGTCTCCAGAAAGTTATAGCAACACATTCTAAGTGGAGAGATGTCTAGTTGGAAGGAAAAAAAGGCACTTTCTAAATTGCCTATTGTTTATAAAGTTAAAACCATGATGGACAGCAGGGAAAATAGGAAAAAAGACAAGGAAATGAAATACAGGAAGGAAAATAGTGGTCAGACTGACAGTGGAGAGAGTGTGGATGTCAAAAGCTCTAGCATTAGCCTTGAAATCAGAGATACTGAGAGGTGGGAGCAAGCATTTCATAGTGACACCAGCCTCAGCTATCCAGAAACTAAGCAGAGCAGATCTTCTTCTCCGCATGATGATTCTTCCAGCTCTTAGGGGCTTTGCTGCTTATTTAGGCTTTCATTAATTTGAAAGCTTAAAAGGTTTCTTCAAAATTAAACAGATCTTGCTGATAATATAAACACAAAGATTACATAACACCTGCAATATAAAGTTTATATATTTATATGAATATCAAATGATAGTCCCTTGATCAGATATGTAATATTTTGTCAATGGTGGAGTAAATTCTATCTTCTTAAGAGAATGCAGAATAATAAAACCCTTATCATATCTTATGAAGGTGATCTTCTGTACCTGCTGCATTTGTATATTTAACTTGAGGTCCTAAAGAAGAATAATTTAAGCCCAAGGTTAGCAGAAGGAAAGATAGAAAAGATCAAAAATGTAAGAGTAATATTTTTATTATAAACAAAATTGACAAATATTTAGTTAGACTAAGAGAGAAAAAAAGAAAAGACTGAAAAAAATAAGAAAAGAAAGAGGATATCTTGCAACTGATACTGCAAAACACAAAGGACCACAAAGGACGACTGTGAACGATTATACACCAACAAATTGGATAGTTAGAGGAAATGGATACATTCCTAGAATCATGCAATCCACCAAAGCTGTATCATGAAGAAATAGAAAATCTGAAGTCTAAGAACGAGTATGGAGATTGAATCAGGTAAAAAAAAAAAAAAAAAAAAAAAAAAAAAAACTCTCCCATCACAGAAAAGCCCAGGACACAATGGCTTCACTGGTGAATTTCTACCAAACATGTAAAGGAAGAACTCATACTAACTCTTCTCAAGCTGTTCCAAAAAAATTGAAAAGGAAGGAGCACTTCCAAACTCATTTTATGAGGCCAGCATTACCCTGATACCAAAGTCAGACAAGGACACTATAAGAAAAGAAAATTACAGGCCAATTTCCTTGATAAACATAGATGCAAAAATTCACAACAAAATACTAGCAAACCAGATTCAACAGCACATTAAAAAGATCATAAACCATGATCATTTGGAATTTATCCCTGGTAAGCAAGGATGGTTCAACATATGCAAATCATTAAATGTGATATACCAAATTAACAGAATGAAGGACAAAAACCATATGGTCACCTTAATAGATACAGGAAAAGTGCTTGACAAAGTTCAACATCCTTTTATGATAAAAACTCTCAACAAATTAAGCATAGAGGAAATGTACCTTTACACAATAAAGGCCATACATGAGAAGCCCACAGCTAATATGACATTCACCAGTGAAAACTGAAAGCTTTTTTTCTAAGATCAGGAGAAATACAGGGGCACTCACTATCACCACTTCTATTTGACTTAGTACCTGAAGTCTTAGCCAGAGCAATTAGGCATGAAAAATAAATAGAAATCATTCAGATTATAAAGAGACAAGTGAAATATTCTGTTTGGTGACAATGTGATCTTATATATAGAAAGCCCTAAAGACTCCACCAAAAAACTGTGAAAACTGATAAACAAATCCAGTAAAATTGCGAGATACAAAATCAACAGACAAAAATTGGTAGCATTCTATGTACTAACAACAAATGATCTGAAAAAGAAAGTAAGGAAACAATCCCAGTCTCATTAGCATTAAAAAATACTTAAGAATAAATTTAGCCAAGGAGGTGAAAGACCTGTACACTGAAAACTATAAAACATGGATGAAATAAATTGAAGAAGACACAAATAAATGGAAACATAGCCTACATGCATGGATCAATAATTAATATTGTCAAAATGTCCATACTACCCAAAACAATGTACAGATTCAATGCAATCCCTATCAAAATTCCAATGACATTTTTCACAGAAATAGAAAATAAATCCTAGAATTTGTAGGGAACCACAAAAGGCTCTGAATAGCCAAACCAATCTTAAGCAAACAGAAAAAAAAAAAAAAAAAAGCAGATATATGGAATCATGCTATTTGATTTCAAAATATATTGGAAAGCTAGAGTAAGCAAAACCGCATGGTACTGGCATAAAAACGGAAGTATAGATCAATGGATAGAGCCAAGAAATAAACCCACGCATTAACAGTCAATTAATTTTCATCAAAGGTGCCAAGAACACACAATGAGGGAAAGGACAGTTTCTTCAATAAATGGTGCTGGGTAAACTGAATATCCACATGCAGAGACAGAAAATTGGATCTTCATCTCATTTAATATGCTAAAATCAACTCAAAATAGATGAAGACTTAAACAAAAGACCTGAAACTGTAAAACTGCTATAGGTTGAGTATCCTTTATTTGAAATCCTTGAGACCAGAAGTGTTTGGGATTTCAATTATTTTTAAATTTTGAAATATTTGCCTACTTACTGGTTGAGCATCCCAACTCCAAAAATCCAAAATCTGAAATGTTTGAATGAGCATTTCCTTTGATTTCAGATTTTCAGATTTGGGATGCTCAACCTATAGAAAAAATACAGGGAACAAGTTCCCAGCATTGGTCTGGGCAATGATTTTTTGGATAGAACACCAAAAACCCAGGCAACTAAAGGAAAAATAAGTGGGACTACATTAAAAAGTTTCTGCAAGCAAAAGAAACAAACAACAAAATAAAAAGACAAGCCACAGCACAGGAAAAAATATTTGGAAACTGTATAAGTTTCCAATAAGTCTGATAAGGAGTTAATATCCAAAATATATAAGGAACTCAACTGAGTAGCAAAAAAAACAAATAATCCAATTTAAAAATGGGCCAAGGACTTGCACAGATATTTCTCAAAAGAAGACATGTAAATGGCCAAGAGGTATATTTTAAAAAGCTCAACATTACTGTCATCAGGGAAATGCAAATGAAAACCACAATGAGGTATCATCTCACACCTGTCAAAATGGCTATTATCAAAAAGATGAAAAGTAAGTGTTGACGATAATATGGAGAAAAAGGATCCCTTACATACTGAAGGTGAAATGTAAATTAGAATAGCCATAATGGAAAACATTATGGAGTTTCCTTAAAAAACTAAAAATCGAATTCCCGTATGATATAGCAATCCCACTGCTGGGCATATATCAAAGGAAATGGAATCAGTATGTCACAAAGCTATAACTGCACTCCCAAATTTTCTGCAGCATTATTCACAATAACCAAGCTATGGCATCAACCTCACTGTGCATCAGCAGATGAATAAGGAAAGAAAATGTGGTATATACACGATGGAACACTATTCAGCCTTTAAAAAAGAAGTAAATTCTGTCATTTGTGACAACATAGATGAACCTGGAATACATTCGTCTGAGTAAACTAAGCCAGGTACAGAAAGACAAATACTGTATAATTGCAGCCACATATGGAATCTAAAAAAGTTGAACTCATAGAAGCAGAACAGAATGTGCTACCAGGTGCTGGGGATGGGCTAGTAGTTGATGGGATAAGAGAAGAAGTTGGTCAAAGGGTACCAAGTTTCCCTTAGACAGGATGAGCTAAGTTTTAATGATCTATTTCACAGCAAGGTGAATAAAGTTAATAATAATATATTGTATATTTCAAAATCGTTAAAAGAACAGATTTTAAGTGTGATCACCACAAAAAAAGCATAAGTATTTGAGGTAATGGATATTTTAGTTATCTTTATTTAATGATGCCACAATGTGTACATATATCAAAACATTGCATTGCACCCCATAGTTGTATGCAATTATTATTAGTCAATTAAAAATAAAATAAAAAGTAAACTAAAAAATAAATTGGAGTCTCCCATGGCTTTTTACTTACCTTTTCCAGTATGACTCTCACATGGCGAGTAATACAGTGTGTGCCTATGAACTAAAGTATGTTTTTGCTTGTGTAACATGTATAAAAGAACAATAGGCCAGGCGCAGTGACTCACGCCTGTAATCCCAGCACTTTGGGAGGCTGAGATGGGCGGATCACGAGGTCAGGAGATCGATACCATCCTGGCTAACACGTGAAACCCCGTCTCTACTAAAAATACAAAAAATTAGCCGGGCGTGGCGGCGGGCGCCTGTAGTCCCAGCTACTGGGGAGGCTGAGGCGGGAGAATGGCGTGAACCCGGAAGGCGGAGCTTGCAGTGAGCCGAGATCACGCCACTGAACTCCAGCCTGGGCGACAGAGTGAGACTCCCTCTCAAAAAAAAAAAAAAAGAAGAAGAATCATGTTGTAACAGTGTAAGCAATCCTCTTTTTGCTCTCCCTAAGTTATGTTTCTGGAACTCCGATTTTTTTAAAACATACATGGCACAGGCTTTGTAGTCAGAATGCATGCAGTTTGGAGAAGGACATTCCAGGCTGCGGAGAGGCTGTAGTCTCAGATTACAGGACTATGTCCGTCAATTTTTTTGTGTAAGACTTTTGTCTTGTTTTGGTGCAGGTTACTTTATAAATACTCACTTTGAGAAGACTCTGTAATAAAAAACAAGTACATTCATTGTTCAGGTTAACGAAACAGACCAAGTATTAAAAGAAGTCATAATTACTTAAAGAGTTAATAAAAATTCTATATTACTTAAAACAACAATAAGTCATAAAACACTCTTGGCATTGTAAAGTTCAATAGGGCACACTTTTTTTGTTGTTGTTTTGTTTTTGAGACGGAGTTTCCCTCTTGTTGCCCAGGCTGCAGTGCAGTGGCGCAATCTCGGCTCACCTCAACGTCCGCTTCCCGGGTTCAAGTGATTCTCCTGCCTCAGCCTCCCGAGTAGCTGGGATTACAGGCATGTGCCACCACGCCCAGCTAATTTTGTATTTTTAGTAGAGATGGGGTTTCTCCATGTTGGTCAGGCAGGTCTCAAACTCCTGACCTCAGGTGATCCACCTGCCTCGGTCTCCCACAGTGCTGGGATTACAGGCATGAGCCACTGTGCCCAGCCAATAGGGTGCTTTTTACCAACACTGAATATGAACTTGTCACCATCTCATCCTCCAGGATAATAAAGGAGAGAGTCAGCCAGTAAGTGGCAGATCTTGCTCAACAAATACAGCAAGGAACAGGGTGTGGGGAATAATGGCAAGCAGTGACCTCACTTACAAATAACCACACCAAACACTTGAAATGTCTGAAGAGGCATATACACCATCTTTCCTCTTAATCAAAGAACTCAAGCCTCAAGAGTAAAAACAAGTTTCCCAGAAGCAAATGGTCAATAATTAATAGAGCTATGGATACTGAACATAATGCTCAATAGGTGTTAAGATGGATGTGTTGAAAAAATAAGATGAATTCTTTCTGTACTATTAAAAATAAAAATGAATGTGGTTGTGCACAGTGGTTCACACCTGTAATCTCAGTAGTTTGCAAGGCAGAGGTAAAAGAATTTTTTGAGCCCAGGAGTGTGAGACCAGCCGGGGCAACATAGTGAGGCCTTGTCTTTATGAAAAACAAAAAAGTAGCTGCATGTAGTGGTGCATGCCTATAGTCCCAGCTATTTGGGAGGCTGAGGTGGGAGGATTGCTTGAGCCCAGGAGTTCGAGGCTACAGTGATCTGTGATTGTGCCACTTCACTCCAGTCAGGACAACAGAGTAAGATTCTGTCTCAAAAAATAAATAAAATAAAATATTATAATAAATTAAAACTAATATAGTACTTTGAACGTCTAATTACGGAGAAAGTTCTAAATTATTCAAAGTTTAAGATATGCCAATAATGGAGTAATTTTAAGTTGAATTTTGACTTATTTTCAAAAATTTTTAAAAAGTGATCTCAAAAAGGACCAGTTGCTTATGCAAAAGTCTAAGCATTTTAGGGTCAACATTTTTTGGATCTGGAAGATTAAAAGTTGATATTATTTGGTATGTTATTTGTTTGTTATATCAAATGGACTATCAAACTTTTTAACAAATAAAATGTAAAACCCCAAAAGTCATGACTTCCGCTATTCATTTGAATAAAGAGGAAAGAGCGAAACATGTATTACCCTCTTGCTTATCTGTAACCTTGGTACTTCTATGGGTGTTTTCACATCGTTTTTGGGTTACTCATTTCTCATTACGAGAAGCATCATGCGATAAGAACATCAGCTGCTGCATCACAATTAACCAAGCCTCCAGTAAACACAGATGGCTGCCTGTGCCTCACCTGGGGCATCCTCAGGACCTTCAGGAGCCTCTGCGTCCTGGAGCCTCGCTGCATCCTGGGGACCTTCCGGGTCTCGTGGGGACTGAGATGACACTGATGCCCTGGAGATCTTTGGGGTCCTCTTGCCTGAGTCAGCTCGCTGCTGCTGCAACCACTCATCCTTATAACCATTGCTAATGAGTTTGGAAAAATTGGTAGGTGAACTGTTTTTTTGACCAGGCCTTAAAAAGAGTAAAAGTAATGTGAAACTTAAGCACAAGGGTTAATGATAAAGCAGAAGCAGTATTCCGTGAACACACTAAATAGGTGTCACTGTCCCTTCAAACCTAACAAACCTCTCTCTCTCTGTCTCTCCCTCTCTCTTTCTCCCTCTACCTCTCTCTGCCCTTTTGTATCTCCCTCTGCTTCTCTGTCTGTCTCACTGTCTCCATTTTTAAGCATAACAAGTGCATGTCAAAGCATCCCTTGTACAGGGATGAGAGAATGTTTAGTTCAGCTTCCAAAATCTTTCTTTGCGACAGTCAATTAAGAATTGGTAATAATTCTAGTATTTCACTGGGAAGCCTTCCTAAGAAAACACCACCCCCTCCCTTCCTTCATAGTAATGGATTGCTCAGAACTACCTTTAAAAACAAAACAAAACAACAAAAAAAAAACTGCTAAGTACGGTGGCTCACGCCTATAATCCTAACACTTTGGGAGGCCGAGGCAGGCAGCCACGAGGTCAAGAGATCGAGGCCATCCTGGCCAACCTGATGAAACCCTGTCTCTACAAAAAATACAAAAATTAGCTGGACATGGTGGTGCACACCTGTAGTCCCAGCTACTCGGAAGGCTGAGGCAGGAGAATCGCTTGAACCTGAGAGCCGGAGGTTGCAGTGAGCCGAGATCACACCACTGCACTCCAGCTTGGGCAAAAGAGTAAGACTCAGTCTCAAAAAAAAATAAAAAAGGAAAAAAGAGAAAAGGAAGAAAGGAAGGAAGGAAGGAAGGAAGGAAGGAAGGAAGGAAGGAAGGAGAAAGAAAGAGAACAAGAGAGAAAGAGAGAAAGAAAGGAAAGAAAAGAAAGAAAGAAAAGAAAGAAAGAAAGAGAAAGAAAGAAAGAAAGAGGAAGGAAAGAAAGAAAGAAAGAGAAAGAAAGAAAGAAAGAAAGAAGGAAGAGGGAGGGAGGGGAGGGAGGGGAGGGAGGGGAGGGAGGGGAGGGAGGGAGGGGAGGGAGGGAAGGGAGGGAAGGAACGGAAGGAAGTGAGGAAGGTAGGGAGGAAGGAAGGGGGCTGGGCACAGTAGCTCACACCTGTAATCCCAGCACTTTGGGAGGCCGAGGCGGGCAGATCACTTGAGGTCAGGAATTTGAGACCACTCTGGCCAACATGGTGAAACCCCACCTCTACTAAAAATACAAAATATTAGCCGGGCATGGTGGTGGACACCTGTAATCCCAGCTACTCAGGAGGCTGAGGCAGGAGAATGGCGTGAACCCAGGAGGGGAGGTGGAGCTTGCAATGAGCCAAGATCGCACCACTGCACTCCAGCCTGGGGGACAGGGCGAGACTCTGTCTCAAAAAAAAAAAAAGCCAGCTGTGGTGGCAGGCACCTATAGTCCTGCTACTTGGGAGGCTGAGGCAGGAGAATCACTTGAACCTGGAAAGTGGAGGCTGCAGTGAGCTGAGTTCGTACCACTGCACTCCAGCCTGGGCAACAGAGCAAGACTCCATCTCAAAAAAAAAAAGAAATGATTGCTTTCTTATTGGTTCTTTCTTGTCCTTATCAATGGTTACCCGCTGCTATTTTACTCTCTTACACAGGTTTGTCTCCAGTCATTTCTTGATGTTAGCTTAGCCTTTCACCACCTACTGCGTCTTCACATATCTTACCCTGACCCACACTGAAGAGTGACAGGGCAGTTTGACATGGTTAAGGTAGTGTGAGCTTTCAGCTCGAGCAGTAGCAACCCACCACCTGTTCTCTCTGAGCCTCCATCTCAGCACTTTGAGAGACAGAGGCAGGAGGATTGTTTGAGTGCAGGAGTTTGACACCAGCCTGCGCAACATAATGAGACCTTGTCTCTACAAAAAATAAAAAATCAGCTGGGTGTGGTGGTGCATGCGTATAGCCCCAGCTACTTGGGAGGCTGAGTGGGAGGATTTCTTGCGCCCAATCACTTTGTTATCAAGGCCACTCCTAATGCTTCATTTTCTCTCTCTTGCACATCTATAAATACATGTCTAGGTATACCTATATACCTACATATATATAAACACATATGGATACATGTATATTCCCCTCTCTATCAGTCTAGCTTGGTGCTGTCATGGCATTTGTCACAACGCAATGTATCTGATTATTTTTTCCCCATTGGACAAGAAGCTGTTTGAAGAATTAGTCAGGTAATTAATAACATTTATCCTAGCATTAAACTTGGATCTGGGAGAGTAAGAAGACACCTAAGGCCTCAGGGATTTCACTCTCCAGCTGGAGGATAAGCAAATGTCAGTGTGCCTACTATATCTTCCAACTGGAAACAGAGCCAGCATGCTTACAAGGCGCAGACACCTCAGTTCAGGCCTTGGACACAGAAACGTCAGGACCTAGTGGCCCCTACATGCAGGACAAGCAGCCCCGGCAAACTATGGTGAGGGTGGTATCTTGGAGGGGGCCGGTGCTTCAGGCAGGACACAGCCTGCCTGTGATGGAGAAGCAGGGCCTCCACACTGCCAACCTGCAGCAAGCATGACCTGGAAGGGCAGATGTGTTCAACAGCGGCAAAATGACATTAGGAAGGAACAGAAACCACAGTGAGGGGGCGACAGGCACAGCCAGGCCAGGCCGCAGACAGGGCTTCGGGAAGTTGTGTGGATGCTGTCACTGGCGCAGTCATCACCGGATGAAAGACGGAAGGCCAAACCCAAACCCAGTCCAGACAGTGCGGGTGTAGCTCAAGCACTTACATGGGGGGGAAGGAGAGTCTACTTCCTGTAGGGTCCTTAGGGCCAAGTTGGGTGTCTGCTTTGCTTAGGTACTTTGAGTCAATGGCCGGTAGCCTCAGCTGTGTGAGGAAACACACAAAACCCTGAGTTAGTGGAAAGCACTCAACAACTAGAAGAAAACTCACCAATGGTAGCAAAGATACAAAGCTTATAGGGCTGGACTTTCAATGTGGTTATTGTAAATGGTCACAATAAAATATAATTCAGCAATCATCTCATTCAACAAAATAGTCATGTAAAAGGGACTATCTGTAACTCAAAAGCAGTTGCTATATTCGAGTAAAGATGCCATCTGCTCAGGAGGAAAAACAATGAACAGCTAAGAGCCTGGTCCTGAAGGAATTTCCCACACCCGGATGAAAACATATGTTCACAAAAGCACCTGTATGCTTTTGTAATAATCACCCAGAACTGGAAGCAACCCAGATGTCCACCAACAAATGAATGGATAAACAAATGGTATCATGATCAGCCAATGAAACTCAGCAACAGAAATGAATGAACTACTGATACTCGGAACAGCACGGCCATGCGTATGTAATGTAGATGCATAATGTAAATGCATTACACCATATTGGAGAAGTCAAGCAGGAAAGACTCCACGCCGTATGATTCCGTTGATTTCACATTCTGGAAAAGGAAGCGTACGAATTAAAGAAAGAGGAAAGAAACACGAAATGTGGCTTGACAGTCAAAGACAGGTTTTCTTTAGTTAAAACCTGAGAGGCGCTCCTGGCCGATTGTGGTCAGGAGCACTTTTTCTTACAGACTAAAAGTATATATGGTTTTAGGGTGAGGGGGCTTATGAGAAGCTTGGAATGTCCATGTGTGTGGAGAAGTTCATGGTGGGGTTGGAAACTCTCTGGGAGGAGGGGAGGTTATCTCGGGGCAGGCATCTTTCAGCCCGGAGGGCGCTTAACTCGGGCCTGGAATCTTCCTGGCTGGAGGGAGCTTATTTAGGGGCCACCACGTCTCTGGTCAGGGAGGAGTTTGAATGTTTCTGGTTGGAGATGTTACCTGTGGTTCATGGTCGTGTTGACCTTAGCCATTAGGCTGATGCCCCTTGGATTTAGGCAGTTTTTATTAAGGTGAACTTTTAGAATGAGAGGCTTGTCCAAGATGGCGATGCCCCTGCTCTGTCCAGAAGAACTATAAAGACTGAAAACAGATCGGGACTTGCAAGGGTCTGGTGAGGGCTGACCACAAAAAGGCGTAGAAATGCTGGGGGCGACAGGACTGCTATGTTCTTTGACGGCTGTGGTGGTACACAAACACCTTAGTCAAAACCTGGAGAGCAGTTCTCTATAAAAGGTGAGTTTCGCTCTATGTAAATTATTTCTTATTAAAAGAAATATAAATAAATGCTATAGGAAAACTGGAAAAAACAAAACCAAGCAAACAAAATCCATGGAGGTATTACTAACAATTACAGGAAGAAAAGATGGCTATTCAAAAAAAGGAAACAAGATCCCCCGATCACCCTGTAGGTGAGCAAGACCCCCATGAATGCTGGTAACCAACAGGCAACACATGTGCCCTAAGTCTTGTCAAGCGTCCACCACGTGCCCCATGTGGGGCCAGGGCACAGTTGAGGAAGCACTCTGTCGGCTGGCCCACGCCCAGGATGTGATCATCACTCATAGGTGACCTTCTTACCAAAGTGGTGATTGTGTTGTCTTATTAGGGCAATCGGAGTCCATCCCGATGCGGTGCTCATCCCCTGCACCTTACCCGACATCATGTCCCTCTACCTGTTAAATATTCAGCATGTGTATCTTTAACCACCACCGCTTGTCACCCTATCTCCTTCCCCACAGTGAGGGGCTGGCTTCCGGAACTTTGTGCAGCCCCTAGCACACCTTTTGTAAATGGGTACTAACTTAGAAACCCCACTTGATTTGAGAGTGATATAGCATTTAGCATTTTAAGATTTCTGTAGATGTGAGCTGTAACCATGGTTAATATCCAAAGGTTCATTTGTCACTAGAGGCTGTAACTCAGTGTAATTGGCCACTTGCACAACACTAAGAGATAGATCTGATTCTTAACATGGTCCATTTCGGCTGAGTGTCTACGGTAGTATCCATCTGTAGATCCAGCTACTCAGGAGGCTGTGGCAGAGGAGCCCTTCAGCCCAGGAGTTCGAGGGTGTAGTGAGCTATGATAATGCCGCTGCACTCCAGCCTGGGTGACAGAGAGAGAACTTCTCTCTAATTAAAAAAATAAACAAAAAACAACAATAAAAGGTCCAGTGCCTTTGCACGGATCACGGAAACAACCCAAAATCCGAATCACAGCTGGACGTGGAGATCTTAAAGAAAAAGCATGTGGCCCATTGCAGCCAGTTGACATTCTACTTGGTGTTCAGCTACTGAAGTCCCCAAAATAAACTGAGGGGTTTCCCTTCAAACCAAGATGCTGAGGCAACAGTCTAGGAATCAGGCATAGATAGTTCATAACAACTGCCGCCTATGCTGAGACACATCCATTCTCTTCACTGTTCAAAATGATCACCTGTCAGGTGACAAGAGTGTTCACTCTTATTCTCAGTATCAAACACTACTGTTATTTGTAATGTGAACTTCACCGTTTCACTCACAAACCCCAGAGTTGCAAGAACTGAGACTAATCTGAGACGTGGTGCTGAAGCCCCAGGCAATACTGAGCCCTTGGCAGAGCTGCAGGCCTGGCTCTTGTTCCTTCCAGCCCCAAGGAAAGGGGAGAGAAGGGCCTCTGATCAAGACTTCCCAACAACAGAGCCACCAATTCAAGATTGCTTCCAACTTTCTTCATTGCATTCTTAAAATACACATCCTCTGAGAAGACTTCACTGCACGGCCAGTCACTCCTTTGCGATCAAATGCACCACCAGGACTTCACATAGAAGAAGAGAATTCATCTTCTCTTCCTTTATTATCAACAAAGAGTATTCCAGAAAACGCTTAATACTTAAATAAATGAAAACATTCAGAAATGGGATAACTAAATATAAAATTCCTTTTCTGTATTTGCCAGATCAGAAGTGCTAAGCCAGTTTTCCTCTAGATAAGCATTAACTATCTGTAAATCATTTAGCAAAAAGGAATCTTACCTCTTAAAGTCATTATTCATAAAAAGAAAAAGAAAGACCACAGTATGGTGGCTGCTTGCCTTTTAGTAGATCCAAACTTAAAACACAGAGCACGTGGCCGATGCCACGGGCAACATAAGACACCACCAGCAGCTAACATCACAGCACTTAATTACTCGGGGCCACAGAAGCAAAGCGGATGCGGATGCCATCTATTTATGGGCTCCCATCACCTTTTTTTTCTCCTTTTCAAGTTCCTCAGCCTCTCTTTGCCAAACTGTTTTCATGTCGAAGTCGAAGGGCCCTCTTCTGGATGCATAGCTACCGTTGGCTTGATCAGGGTTAAATTCTTCATGAACCATGTAATCCGGCATGGAGACAGCCCGCACTCTGCAGGGACAGACAGCAGTTATAGCCTGGTGCTCAGAGCCATTTCAGCTCCCTCCCTCCCTTTCATCTCCATTGCTGGCTCTCCCTCTCCCTCTCTCCTGTCTCCCTCCCTCTCTCACTGTCTCCCTCCTTTCCTTTCTCCTCTCTCTCTCCCTCTCTTGCTCTCTCTCTCTCTTTTTCCTCTTCCTCTTCTTTCCCTCTTTCTCTTTCTCTCCCTCCCTTATTCTCTTCTCTTCCGTCTCTCTTGACATCAGCACTACCCATCCTCCTTGAAAACACAGACAGGCCTTTCCCTCCTGTGCCTGCTAAGCAACACACCAACCCCTCCAGGGCCTGCCTCCCAGGAGGGCCACTCAGAAATCACAAGGTCTCAACATTAGTAAAACGAGATATACTAAAATATGAAATTATAAAACATATCTTCTAAAATAATTATTTATTTTAGAATAGCATCTACCACTTTGACCCCTTAAAATAACTAAACACCCTTAAACATTTACCATTTAACATGTTCATTTAAAATAATAATAACATGCTCTGTTTCCTGTTGGATGGTCATTTTTAATGTGGGCATTTAAACTAGCAACCAGTCTTCCCATACACACAGCGCATACAGAAGGGGCATCAAAGGCACTGGAATGCTTCAGCCTTTAGATCCCCGAAGATCTGTACACATAACCAGGTTTGAACAGGGAAGAATACTGCATTCAAATTTGACACGGCAGCACAACCCCCTCTACCACGCAGAGTCTGAGGGGCTGCAGGGACCGCCCCCCCCGCAATGTCCCGCTCCTCATTTGCACTTGTTCAGGGCTCCAGGATGCTGAGAAGAGGCCCCAGCTGCAAAGTGGGCATCAAGGGCAAGGTTGAGGAATAGGGTCCTGGGCACCACTGCAGCAAAGCCCCTAAAAGAGGTGGCTGGGGTCCTCTGAGAGAGCGAGTGAAGAGGCCAGGGAGCAGCGGTCAGAGGCTGGAAATGCAGGCTTGGAAGGTGGCCCCAGATACCCAGTAAGAGAAGCCACGAGTGTGGCTGAGTTGCTCAGGGAACACAGGTGTGAGAAGCGGCACCTCTCCCCAGCCCTCCCACTTCTGATACAGTCTGAGGGCAGTAAAAAGCCCACAGAGACAGATGAGCATTGAAAACAACAAAGGGAGGGACAATTTTTTTAAAAAGCGTGTTAAGTTGTAGCTCCTGGGTTCCCAGATTTTCAGTGAAGGAAGAATTTCTCCTGTGCTTCCCACTCTTCACATCCTCGGCCTGTCCCAGGACCTGGAGCAGGTGGTCTGCAGTCCAGAGGAGGACAAGGTCCCAGGAGGACGAAAAACACTGAAGGCCCCAGAAGTAGATCATCACTAGAAGGCTTGGACAATTAGTAAGGACATATAGGGTGGGAGGAGACAGCAAAGGGACAGGGGTACCAACAGTTTGGAAGGAAAAAGCAGAAAGAAGAGATGAAAAAGTCCATGTGGAAGTGTGGATATGGGAGGAAGGGGCATGCCTGAGGTAACGCTCTCCAGGAGCACCCCAGAGACATGAAGTGCCCCCACCTCCCTCCAAGAATTAACCGTTGGCTCAGGGCACCCAGCTAGAGCAGGAGCCGCCCTCGGCTGCAAGAAAGTGCACAGCTGCTTAGAGTCCAGTAGCCGCAGGACCACTGGGCACCCCTCAGTCAGAGCTCAGGGTCAAGGGTGCTCAGGAAACCCATCCCTCCACATCTGCCTGGGGTACTCGCTTTCTACTCTCACCTGAGGCTGCCTGCTCTGCTCTGTTCTTGCAAGCGCAAGCAGCATTGCAGGAGTGCCCCCAGTCTCCTGCTTCCCCTTCTAAGACTCTCTCTTCTTGCTCAGCTCATCCACTTTGATGTAACCTCTGTTAGCACAGAGTATTCCTTTTTTTTTTTTTTTTTTTTTTTTTTTTGAGATAGTCTTGCTCTGTCACCCAGGCTTGAGTGCAGCAGTGCTATCTTGGCTCACTGCAACCTCTGCCTCCTGGGTTCAAGCAATTCTCCGGTCTCAGCCTCCCAGGTAGCTGGGACTACTGGCGTACACCACCACATCCAGCTAATTTTTGTATTTTTAGTAGAGATGGGGTTTCACGATATTGGTCAGGCTGGTCTCGAACTCCTGACCTCAGGTGATCCACCCACCTGGGTGTGAGCCACCCTGCGTATTCATTTTAAACTACAGAGGGAACCAGAATCCTGAAGACAAAAGTCGCGTTGTGGCCATGGCAGAACATTCAAGTAACACCAGATAACTACCTGGAAATGTATCTATGGTAGTCCTATTTTCAAGCCAAAAAAAATGGGGAAATGGCCTGAAATGATTTTTCATTTTACCTCTCAATCCAAGAGAGGTGGTTTTGGAGATAAAGTTTGCATGTCCACAAATAGAAATTTCTTAGACATTTCAAATATTATGGGAAAAATGGCTCCTCATAACTCAATACTGAACATAGAAATTCAGGATTTCATATATTTGTAGCTTTACCTAGTGTCTTTTGTCTTTAATGAGAACCCTTTGGGATAGGCTGCTATTTCTACGTCAGGAGGATGTGGTCAGTCCTACTGAGAGACAGGACTAGCTGGATTTCCTAGGCCTGCTAAGAATTACTAAGCCTAGCTGGCGAAGGTGACCGCACCCACCTTTAAACACCGGACTGGTAACTCAGCTCACACCCGACCAATCAGGTAGTAAAGAGAGCTCACTAAAATATCAATGAGGCTAAAAGCAGGAGATAATGAAATAGTCAATCATCTGTTGCCTGAGAGCACAGGGGGAGGGACAATGATCGGGATATAAACCCAGGCATTTGAGCTGGCAGTGGCAAACTCCTCTGGGTCCCCTCCCATTGTATGGGAGCCCTGTTTTCACTGTATTAAATCTTGCAACTGCACACTCTTCTGGTCTGTGTTTGCCCCGGCTTGAGCTGAGCTTTCGCCCGCTGTCCACCACTGCTGATTGCCTCCGTCGCAGACCTGCCGCTAATTTCCACCCTTCGGATCCGGCAGAGTGTCCACTGCACTTCTGATCCAGCGAGGCACCCATTGACACTCCCCATCGGGCTAGAGGCTCCTCATTGTTCCTGCACAGCTAAGTGCCTGGGTTTGTCCTAATGGAGCTGAACACTAGTCGCTGGGTTCCAAGGGTCTCTTCGTGAACCACATCTTCTAATAGAGCTATAACACTCACCGCATGGCCCAAGATTCCATTCCTTGGAATCCGTGAGGCCAAGAATCCCAGGTCAGAGAACAAAAGGCTTGCCACCATCTTGGGAGCTCTAAGAACAAAGACCCGCCGGTAACACTACAGCGCAATTTACCAAGAAGGAGCCCAAAGACACACGACTCTAGGGTGGCACAAAATGCCAGGGTTTCCAGAACTCTGGTTTTCTGACAACTTAGGCTATATCCCTCAAAGAGCGGGCTATTGTAAAAGAGAACCTGAAGTTGTCATATTACATGCTTACTATCAGTATTAGACATTTGTATTTTTAAAATTCAAATTGGGCTATTTTTTTTCCTGTAAAGATAAACAACAATGTGAGTGCTTTAAGATACTTACTCTTGCTGGTTGGCTGTCGGTGGCTTGCTGTGGTGGATGTACCAGTCTGGCAGGGAGTAGGCCACCGGGGAGCCTTTCCTGGTCCCAGGGGCAAAGTGCTTCAACAAATCTCAAAGAGAAAATGACATGGCTGTGAGACACACCGTTGCCCCTACACAGACACACAGCATTGCCAGTGATAGGCTCAATTTACAAGGGGAACTGTAGGTCTCCCTGGGGTTGCCTCTGGGATCCAGGGGCTAACAGAGCATCCCTGATCCTCACCTGTCTCTGCACAGGCTGACAGTTGGGCGTCCTGCTTTGTGCTCAAGAAGGGACATCCTGTATGCCTCCCCACATCTCACTCTTTGCAGATCTGGACAGAGCTCCTGGTCTTGAGCTGCATCTATGCAGGCCAGCATCCACCAGTTCCTGGAGGGGGCCCGTCCCTCCACTGCTGAGGTCTCCAGGGACTGCACATGCTGGCTCCCTCATCCTCAGCTACCCCCACACCATTCTCCTAGCATAGGACAGTCTGACTGTCCTCTGCCACTGTGGAGCTGTCCCTAACCCCACCCCCACCATTTCCAGAAGAAGCTACCCCTCCAGGTTTCCAGATGGGAAGTAGGATACAAGCCCCTGAAAGGTACCTGGGAGATTTCACAGTCACCTTGGAGCCAACCCTGAGAGGCACAGAGAGTACAGGGTCCTTCTCAGAGGCCCAGGCCAGCTCCCGACTCACCCACTTGCTTTCTAGCTCCCCACACTTCCCTCCTCTGGTTTCAAAAAGCAGGGAGTGGGAAGAACTGACTTTCCTGATAATAAGGACAGCAAAATGATAACAGTGCCCATGGCAGTAGCAGACAACTTTGGTTGACCTATTACTATCAATAATAAAATTTTAACTTTTCATTTTTTTTTTTTACTTTTAAAGCACTTTTCATTGTTAAATGTTTCAGACTTACAGAAACATTGCAAGAATATTATGAGTTCCCCTGTACCCTGACCTAGGCTCCCCAGATGATATTCTACCATATTTGCTTTATGTTTTCTCTCTTTGTCTATCCCTCTCTCTCATTATTATTTTTGTTGTCATTATTGTTTTCAGAATCATTGGGCAGCGTGTTGCAGACATAATGCCCAGTCATCCCCCTATATCTCAGCGGATGTTGCCAAAAGACATTCCTGATGTAATCATGGCACAATGATCACATTCAGGAAACTACTATTGATGCAATTCTTTTATCTGATTTACCGACATTCAGAGTTTGTCCCCTTAATGTTCTTTTAAACAACAGCAGGAGGAGGTGAATCTAAGAAAAAATGTCTAGGTCCTGTTCTCTGAGTGTCACACCTAGTCCATCAAACTGTTTAGTCCAACCTTTTAATATTAAAGCAAAGATGTCACCATTTTGCTTCCCATTTTCTTTCTGACAATCCCCACAGGAGTAATGGCAGCCAGAGGGGAAAAAAGGTTAGTGTCTCTCAAAGTCACTGACCCCAAGACTGGCTCTGAGACATTTTAGATGTGATCTCCCAACCCTCTGAGTAATTTCTGTTGAGCTCAAATACCTTAGTTTTTAGCATGATTAAGCAGTCCTTTCTCAATTAAATCATGTATCAAAATTTGATCCTCATCAACATCACACTGAAACTCATCTATGGTCTTCATTTTCTAAAACATTTTCATACAAAGGACAAGCCGCAATGAGAATAAACAACAGGAAACAAAACCTTTTCAAAAATTAGCCAAGAGTTGGTAGCGTGCAAAGACAGATTCTCTCTTGGAGGCAACTTCCTGAGATTCTCTTTGTAATAAGAATATAAAGTGGGTGAGGGAAGGTTGGATCATCGCAAAGGCATTACTCAGAAGAAATATCCTACACAGGCAATTCTGTGAATTCGGCCTATTTATTCTAACATCATAAAAATTAGCTCATCCCTGGAGAGCATGCCCATCCCTACACCTAGTTAATTAAACTAAATTTCCAAAGGCCCTAAGCTAAACATGTAGACTCTATAGTAATATTTTTATATGGAAGAAATTAGGAACAAACGCCCCCCTCACCGCCCACGAGGCTGCCACATTGAACAGGGCAGGCGGGGGCTCACCAGGCCTGCCGCCTTGTTTCGCGAGCTTCACATATTCCGAATCTGTTTCTTTTATCCAGTATCTCCGAGTCCCAGGCAGGTCCCTGCCGTGTGAGTCTCCCAAATTGCTGAGACCTGGGATCTGGGACGCCGGTGGGGCATCCATGGCCTTCTCAGAGCGCTTCACTGGAACATGGTAATACCAATCTATAGAGGAGAGAGGCAGAGGGCCACACTGTTGCTGTGTGCCAGGGTGGCCTCTAGTCCTCTACCAGAGTGTCTATGCAGACAGCCCCATCAGGTGGAGTAGTGCAGGCCACAGAGCCTATTAGCAAGGAAGAAAATGCCCTCTTCTGAGTTCCTGATGTGAATCATAACACAAGCCATGCAATCCAGTCTCTACTGCCCACCAAGACGCCACCACTGGCACCAACCAAGGGGAAAGCTCTGAGGGCTCAGCCTCTTTCATGGGTGCTTTAGCTTCCCAGGGAGTTACCCAAGCCTCATTAGGTCTCTGTCTCTCTCTCCTAATCCTCCATAAAAATAAGACAACTGTATTTCCGGTTATGCTGGGAAATATACATTCCTGAAAAATCCCAAATCACTTAAATAAAACGTTATGGGTAAGCCTGTGGAATATATGGCTAAATGTTGACCAAGATTTGCTAAATTTAGTATGCTAAAAATACTGAAATCTAAGTTCTGTCACAGAAATAACAGCCTGTTTGAACACATTTACCACTAGCACAAAAGTGACAAGAGGCGGAACTGGGGAGTGGTCAAAGAGACCTGTCCACCAAGCAAGGGTGCTAGAATCAGCTTAGCAGCCCGTCTCCACACGAGCGAGTACAGTACCTTCCCTCTACCCAGACTCCCCACGTGAGAGTTCATCTCACCTTATCACTCTCCTTCTCCCTCTCTCCTTGTCCCTTTCATTATTATTAATGTGTAATTACTGTTTTCGATAATAATGGCTTTGCTTATGCCTGAGGCCAAAGAGAGCAGTGAAAGGTGGCCAGAGGTCTAGATGGTTCCTGAAAAATGGTGGAAACAGGTGCCTATGTGTTATGGAAAAACTTCTCAGGTGGAGACTCAGAGATTCTTAAGGTTACTGGGTTTGGTTCCCTTGAGAAAGATCAAGTTGAAACACAGGGAGTGTAGATTGTGTGGTTTGTATTGTCAAAGGTCCCGTGAAGAAGCCAGGCACAATCGAGTGGAGGAGGAGAGCTATTCTCTGCCCTTCTTCCCTTCCTGATTGGAGCCCATGCAGAAAGGGGCTGTGGACAGCGAAGCTGAACATGGGCCTGGTGAAGCCATGAGGCTCCCTAAGGCCTTGAGCTGAGGGCATCCAGGACAGGCCCTGCAGACTGGCTTGGGACCACCCAGGAGACTCCCTGGAGTCCTACTGGGAGCTTCTGTCAAGTGAGTTGGCAAAATCCCAGGGACCTGGAGTTACCAGTGTTTATTGATGACCCTCACAGAGAGAAGAGATCTGGGGCATTCAGACACCTGGTGTTCTAGGTAACTATTTGAATCTGAAATTGATTAACCAGATACCCAAATATAAGACAAAAAAATCACACCTGATTGAGAACTTTAGAAACAAAACCCAGGAAGAATGTCAGATACAAAAGATGCAATTAATGTGACACAAGGGACTGGGTGTATTTAGTAGCACTTATCAGAATGTCCTGTCACAGGGGCAGTATGTTCAGTCTAACACAATATCCTCTTCTTGGGTAGATATAATGTCTAATTTTATGTGTCAACTTGGCTGGACCATGGTACCCAGATATTGGTAAGGCATTATTTTAGCTGTGTCTATGACGTTTTTTAGATGAAAATAACATTAAAAACAGTAGAATTTGAGTGAAGTAGACTGTCCTCTGTAATGTGGGTGGGCTTCCTCCAGTCAGAGTAAAGCAAAAATAAAATGCTAAGCCCCGTGCCCCCCCCCTCCCCCAGCTGACTAAATGAATCCCCCTACTCAGCCAAGGGCATTCCAAAGTAAACCTGAAAAACTAGTTCAGGCCATAATGGGAAGGGAGGTTGCACGTGCCTCCTTATACCCTCCTTCCTTTGGAATTCAGGCACAGCAGACCAGCATTATCATTAAAACAGAGATCTTAAGACTGAAAAAACAGACTGTTTGTGGCAATCAGAGACCAAATTGCAACCTGACTGTAGTAGAGCATCACATGACTGATAGCAGGTCCTGAAAGAAATTGAAGTATTTTACCACAAAATAGATTTCTTTGACATAGTTTGAAATGGTCCTACAAAGCTGTCTCTTGTGGGGAAAATCTGCATTCTGTAGAGAATCCCGTTCCCTTTCCAGCTCTTTTCCTGATCCAGGAGAGAATTAATTGAGTCTGACACCTTTTTAGGTCTGATAAGAGATGTTAGATGGGCGGATCACGAGGTCAGGAGATCGAGACCATCCTGGCTAACGCAGTGAAACCCCATCTCTACTAAAAAAATACAAAAAACTAGCCGGGCGAGGTGGCAGGCGCCTGTAGTCCCAGCTACTCAGGAGGCTGAGGCAGGAGAATGGCGTGAACCCGGGAGGCGGAGCTTGCAGTGAGCTGAGATCCGGCCACTGAACTCCAGTCTGGGTGACAGAGCAAGACTCCGTCTCAAAAAAAAAAAAAAAAAAAAAGAGATGTTTACATCTACTCTCTCTGAAGTTGGCTACCTGGAGACTTCATCTACATGACAAAAACCCTAGTCTCTGCAACTCCTTATCTTAACCCAGTCACTACTTTCTATTGATTCTGTGTCTTTGGTTAATAACTTGCAACGAATTATCAATCAGAAAATCTTTAAATCCACCTATGACCTGGAACCAACTCCCACCCACATACACACACACATACTTGGAGTTATCCCACCTTTTCAAACTGAATGAATGTATTCCTTACATGGATTGATTGATGTCTTCCATGACTTCTGTCTCCCTAAAATGTATAAAATCATGCTGTGACTCAACCATCTTGGGCACATGTTCTCAAGACCTCCTGGGGCTGTGTCACAGGCCTTGGCCACTCATATTCAGCTTAGAATAAACCTCTTTAAATATTTTACAGAGTTTGACTCTTTTTGTGGGCAATTAATTGAAAGTCTTAAGAGAAAAGAAAGAGATTCCCCCAGAAAGAGGAAACTCTTCCTCCAGACTGCTCTGAAACTCAAACAGCAACATCAGCTCTTCCCTGGGTCTCCGGCCTGCTGGTCTGCACTGCAAATTTCGAACCTGCCAGCCTCCACAATCATGTGAGCCAATTCCTTAAAACAAATCTCTCTCTCTCTCTCTCTTACATCTATCTATCTATCTATCTATCTGTCTGTCTATCTATCTATCTATGTATATATGTGTATGTATATAGAAAGGTAGACATGGATATGCTGTTGGTTGTGTTGGTGTGGAGAATGCTGACTAACGCAGTAGACACACAGGAAAATAGTACTGAATAAATCGATTCATTTAAGCATACAGAAATGAGAAGTAACCATCCTTTAAAGCTAAAAGCTTAGACATCGAATTTTTAATGGATGGTATTTAATACAATCTTTTAAGTATCTAAAGGACATTAAATAGCTGAATAAACACTATATGGTTTTGTAAAGGAAAGAAAAAAATTGGAAAAGGTTTAAAGAATTGCACAAAAGATCACAGAGAATCAATTTAAGAATGAATAGGAGAATTTAGCAGCTTCATAGTCTGATCATATTCAGTTCAAATATTTTCTTTTTGAGAGAAGGCATTTTATTGTTGCTTTATTTTTCCAGTCTGTGTTTTGATTACTAATTAATCCACAGAGAACAGTGTGTCTTCTACCTTCTTCTCATTACTGGAAGCTGTGAACAGGCACTGAACTCGAATCTGGTTGGCCATTTCTAAATGCAGGCAAAGGAGGCACTCAGAGAGCGAGGGCCCGGATCAGTAAGAACCAACCGTGATCACTTCATGTGCGCACACACACACACATACACACACACAGAGGGTTAAAGGGACTAAGAGTTATCACAGTTTTTATCATGCAAAACACATTGTTGGCACTTGTACCATATCAATCATTTACTATCATATAGATTTTTTTATATATAGCCTTCCCTGCCTTCTCGTTTGCCAAATATTAGTACCCTTGTTTCATCAGTGAGGAAACACAGTCTGTGACAGTCTATGAGATGAACTAAAGATCCCCCAGCTCTTCTGGTCTCTAAGGCACAAGGCAGTGTGTTATATGCTCACATACTCGCGGGGCACAGGCTCCTGCTTTAGGCTGCTGTGGCCTCACTTAACAGCTGTGGAGTCACTTACAAAGTGTGTGACCTTGGGCAAATTACTCCAAACTCTATAAAACGAGGGTAATGTTACCTTGTAGGGCTGTTATGAGGTTAAATGAGTTAGTATATATTAATATAAAGCACTTAGAACAGTGCCTGGCAGTTATTAGTGTTCCTTAGTGTTGTTCATACAGACAAGGCCACTAGAAGACACCAAGAAGTCACATAAAGGCTCCAGAGCCCACTGGGAAAAGGCAAATCAGCCAGGCCTTCTGTGCTGTTCCCTTTCCAATCCCCAGCATGGCCACACTATCTTCAATAGCGGTCACAAGGTAGCGCTCTGGGCTAGCAACATGCTTAGAGTATGCAGCAGGGCCACATATGGTTCACTTCTGAGCAGATGTGCTGGCTCCAGGGTGCCGATCAGCTCCAACTCGGCTGTCCCAGCTGATCCCCACGACCCTCTTCTCTACCCTCTTACTGTCTTTCCCAATAAAAAAAAAAAAAAAAAACAGGAAAAAAGAAAAAGATGACAGCATCTCAAGACTTATTCTTCCTTCCCCTCTCCTCCACTTCAAACCCTGGCACATAAGAAGACATGAACCTCACTGAATTCCTTTTCCTGTAGCCAGACACTAAAACCAGAATGTATGTTTAACTTGCTTGGGGTCTAAAGTAGGAGCAAGGTCTAGGGATTCAATGAAATACCTAGGGAATTCAGCTAGAAAAGAAACTTCCCAGGTCAACATTCAGGAACGCAGTTGTGAGAACTGTATAGGGTTGAACTATGACAATGAAAACTTCCAAGGGATCCTGTTGCTCCAGATTGAACAAGATAGGTAGCCTTGGTTCTCTCTTGTTGAAAATAAAGAAAAACAAGACTTCCCCCACTCACATTTCTCTTTAAGTCTTGATTTCACACTCAGGCACAGGAGCAGTTTGTGGCTTTCTTTGACTTGTTAGTTTTATCACTTGGTCCTCCATCGTTCACACTCCCCTCCAGCCCACATAGAGGACGACGGGTCCACAGCGTGTCTAGTAAGCAGAGTGCACGCACCCAGCTCTTTCTGGCCGGGACGCGCTCAGGGCGCACTCACCGCAGGGAGCGTAGCGGTGCGTGGCGCCCTGAAGTTCCTTGCTCGTGTTCCTCATGGTCAGGCGCTGCACGCTGCGGGAAAAGACAGATGCTGCCGGACCTGGTGTTCGCAGGTGCTCTGGACGCTGCCTGCTTGACCCGCTGTCAGAAGCTGCAACTGCAAAAGCAAAATCTGCGCGCCCCCTCTGGGTCGGTCTGTACGCCTCCACCTGACACGCCTGCAGGCGCCTTGCGATCGCCTAGCGCTGGCACTTCCATGCAGGGTGTACAGCAGGGGGCATGTCGACGCCAGGTAAACAGAAGGGAGCACATCACGCCGGTATACAGCAGGAACACATGCACGCCAGGTAGACAGCAGGGCATGTCCACACAGTGTACACAGCAGGGGCGTACGCACTCCGGGTACACAGCAGGGGCACATTCACGCGGGGTATTCAGCAGAGATGCGTGCGTGCGGGGCACACAGCAGGGGGTACGTCACGTCGGGTATTCAGTACAGGCACGTCCACGCCAAGGATACAGTAGGTACAGAGAGGATAAACAACAGGTAACAAAGGGGCCGCGGGACTTGGGCAGGCTGGGAGATCCCGCCCTGTGCTCATCCCAACCCGGCGACAAGGTGGTCCCCTCCCTCCAGCCCCGGCGCGCACTGCCCGCACCGTGAGCTCCTCACAGTGGACAAGGCCGGGGCCCCTGTGGGCGCCCCCATTGTCCTCCAGCCCGCTCAGGCTCACCAGCTCCCCGCGGGTCTCCGTGGGTGCTGCCCGCGGCGCCCGGCGTTGGAGTTTTTACACGGCTGGCGGGCTGCAGCAAACCAAACCCAAAATCCCAGGGCGCTGCGGAACCACAACATCGGCGTCGCCAGGGCAACGGCTGAACGGCCAACCGGCGGGCGCGGCGGGATCACTGGCAGCCAATAGGGGAAGCCTGGTGGGCAGCGGTGGACCAATCAGGGCCGGAAGCGGAGCGCGGGCACCGCCTGTCAACTGCCCGGAGCCCAGAGCCGCACCAGGGCAGGGCTGCGCGGCGATGCCACCGGGAGCCGGGCGGGACTTAGCGGGGATGGGAGCAGGGCCTTACTGTTGCAAGCGTGTGAGGGTGTGGGAGTGTGGGGGTGTGGGGGCGTGGGGACGTGGGCCCAAGGCAAGAGTCAGGCCTCAGTCCTCGTGCCGCTCTGGCTGGGAACCACAGTTACTGCAGAGAGGTCCAGAAAAATTGGGGACATGCATCATGTTTTCCAAAGTATAACTGTCTCACCCTAAAAACAAAACAAAACACCCCACCAGTATACAAAAAAAAAAAAAAAAAAAAAGAATTTACTAATGAGATGCAGGAGTAATGGTTCACTTAGTAAAGGAATCTTTAGTTTTAGACAAGTTTGCTTGCAAATTTCTCATCTAATGCGTTTTTTAAAGACTAATAAGTATTTGGAAATTGTGTGTCGATGATAAAATTATGTGAACATTCTTCCTTATATCTTATTTTTCGGGAATAATTCTGTTTTGTAAGTTGAGAGACTTTTTTTAAAGCTCTTGACCATATTTATATAGAATCGTGTTTAGAACTCCAAACACTTGGCTTCAGTGCGAACTTTTTGGTTGCGTGGATTTTGAGGTCTACAGAAAGTACAATGAATATATTACCAATGGTGCTTCATGGGAATGAAGATTATCGATCTGGCATATGCTTGTTGAGGTCAATAGACACCAACAGCTATGGCACAGTTCGGTAGGAGACACTTTTGATACCCAGAAAGCCCCATGCCACCCTGGCAAAAATAATAGGGCTAATTACCCAGCGGTAACCCCTTGTGAGAGTTTGAGGGGATAAGTTGATACAGAGAACATTCAAAGAAATCCTGTTGTTCCAACGACTGCAGCAACAGTTAGTAGCCTTGGTTTTCTCTTGTTGAAATTTTTTTTAAAAAATCAAGACTTTTTGTGACGGTGGGTATTTGACAACTTGAACTGAACAGGAGTCTGTTTCTGTTACATGAGTATAGCCTTAGAAATCTAGCAGGAGACAGGTAATATCAGAATTGGTTAAAGAGAAGATAGTTTTTGTGCAGGAATTAACTCTAATTCTGTGGTTTATCCTGCAGTAATATAATTTCATAACAAATTCTAAGCATCTTCAGTGGTCCAGTCATGAGTAATCAAGACTTCATACTGCAATGTCAAATGTTTGTTCCACTGCATATACAGGCTCTTAGGTTATTGCCAAGCATGACAAATGCTTTTGTTTGTGCAAGTCACGGCATCCTCTAGCTACGTGATTGTATGGTCAAGAGAAGGTTATTTATTTATTTATTTACTTAGAGACAGCCTTGCTCCGTGGCCCAGGCTGGAGTGCAGTGGCGCGATCTCGGCTCACTGCAACCTCCACCTCCTGGGTTCAAGCAATTCTCCTGCCTCAGCCTCCGGGGTAGCTGGGATTATAGGCACGTGCTACCACACCTGGCTAATTTTTGTATTTTTAGTACAGACAGGGTTTCGCCATGTTGGTCAGGCTGGTCTCAAACTCCTGACCTCGTGATCCACCCGCCTCGACCTCCCAAAGTGCTGGGATTACAGGCATGAGCCATGGCTCCCGGTCAAGAAGGTTATTTTTTTTAATTGATCATAATAACTGGAGCTGCCATTACCAAAGAGCATCTTTATTTCTCCATTGGATTAACAGAAGAGTACAGCATTCATCCAAGCTGATAACCTTCTTGACTAGCTGAAATCATAAGTTGGGTGATGATGAAGTGTTATCATTCTTTAGAAGAAACTTTTTATTTTATTTTATTTTATTTTATTTTATTTTATTTTATTGACAGGATATTGCTCTGTCATCCAGGCTAAAATGCATTAGTGTGATCATGGCTCAGTGAAGCTTTGAACTCATGAGCTCAAGAGATCCTCGCACCTTAGCTTCCGGAGTAGTTAGGACTCCAGGCCCACACCACCACATCTAGCTAATTTTAAAATTTTTTAGTAGAGACAATGGTTTTGCTGTGTCACCCAGGCTGGTCTCCAACTCCTGGCCTCAAGGTATCCTCCTGCCTCAGCCTCTAGGCATGAGCTCCCCCATGCCTGGCCAATTTTTGACTTTTGCAGTGTGATTGAAATTACGAATATTTGCAAACCAGATCAGATAAGAATGTAGGTAATGATGCCATGCAAATTAAAACATGATACAAGAATAATTTATTTATAATGAGAATATCTCAATGTCTTTATTTTCTATACTTTATGACATGATCATCTTTCTACCACATTATGGCCCTCAGTATTTAGAAAGATCCAACATTCTCTGACATATATTTTCACTTTATGCCTAATTTTATTCACTTTACTTGTAGATATGCAGATAATCTCCTGCTTATGACCTTTTTGAGAAGAGGAAAAATGTATTTGAGTACAAATTCGGATTTTTCAAAGCCCTCTGGTCCTTCTTTCCTGCCTGGTCTCTGTTGGTTTACCCATGTTGTTGGCTGAAGCTGGTTTATTTAAACTTTCAGGGTACATCTTCTGTTTGTGCTTTTCCATCTCTCCACTTTGCCCTGCCTTGTTACTGTCTATTCCTATCTCAAGCAGCTGAAAACCCTTGTATAATTCCCCTCTCCAAACTTCACCTCTGTGGGTTCAGTCTTCCCCTCTAGAACACACAACACACTCTCACCAGGGTTTCACAAACTGGAGGGGCTTTTACATTTTGTGCTTTTTTTCTGATAATCTGAATAATTTAAAGACAAACTTTTCTTTTCTGATATATATTTATGTATTTCAATGTTATATAGCAGTTTGGGTTTTCAACCTCGTTGGAGAAACAAGATCATCTTCTTTCACACAGGAGAGAGACTGGATTTCTTTGACTCTGCAGTGCTCTGCATGTGAAAATAATGGCCTTTTTCTTTGTTTGAAATTCTTCCCGAGGAAAATGACACATTTTGGATTTTTTCCAACTTTATTGAGATATAATTAACAAACAAAACTTCTATGTTTCAGTTGTGCATGTTAATTTTATACACATCTACCTTGTGAAATAATTACTACAATCAAGCTAATTGACGTATTCATCATCTCACTTAGTTACCTTTGTGTATGCGTGTGTGGGGTAAGAACACTTGAGATCTACTCTCTCAATACATTTCAAGTATGTAGTACAATATTGCTTACTGTAGTCAGCCTGCTGTATATTAGATCCCCAGAATGTATTCCTCTTGTAACTGAAACTCTGCACCTTTTGACCAACATCTGCCCATTCCCACTCCCTCTGCCTATCAGCCACTGGCAACTCCCGTTTTACTCTTCGCTTCTACAAATTTGACTTTTTAGGCTCCACATATAAGTTAGATCATACAGTATTCACCTATCTGTGTCTGGTTTATTTTACTTAGCATAATGTCCTCCAGGCTCATTCATGTGGACACAAATAACACAATTTCCTACTTTTTATGCTGAATAATATTCCATTCTCTTTTTCTCTCTCTCTCCCCCCGCCATCCCCCACCCACCGTGTGTGTGTGTGTGTGTGTGCGCGCACGCGTGTGCATAAATCACAATTATTCGTCCATCAATGAACACTTGGGTTGTTTTTATATCTTGGCTTGTAAATAGTGATACAATGAACATGGAAGTGCAACTATCTCTTCAACACACTGATTTCATTTCCTTCGGATATATATACCCAGAAGTGGGATTGCTGAATCATATGGTAGTTCTATTTTTAATTTTTTAAGGCACTTCCACACTGTTTTGCATAATGAGTATACCAATTTCCATCCCACCAACAGTATACAAGGGTTACCTTTTCTCCGAATTCTTGCCTACACTTATCTTTACATATTTTTGTTTGTTTTAAGATTAACAAATTTTTAAAAATACGGTGTCTGGCTATGTCGCCCAGGCTGGTCTCAAACTCCTGGGCTCGAGCAGTCCTCCTGCCTCAACCTCCCAAGTAGCTGAGATTACAGGCGTGTACCACTTTGTGCAACACTAGCCGCTTATCTTTTTTATAATAGCCATCCTAACAGCTGTGAAGTGATATCTCATTGTTGTTTTGATTTACATTTCCCTGATGATTAATGATGTTGAGCATCTTTTCATATGTCTGTTGGCCATGTGTATGTCTTCTTTGGAAAAAAAAATGTCTATTCAAGACTTTTGCCAACTTTTAAATTCAGTTATTTGTTTTCTTGCTATTAAGTTCCTTTGTTGTGCAAAAGCTTCTTGGTTTTTGGTTTGATGTGGTTCCAGTTATTTATTTTTGCTTGTGCTTTTGATGCATATGTAAAAAGTCATTGTCAAGACCAATGTCAAGGAGATTTTTTCTTGTTTTCTTCTAGGAATTTTATGGTTATAGCTCTTATGTTTAAGTCTTTTATCTATTTCAAGGTAATATTTGGGTATGGTGTAAGATAAGTGTCCAATTTAATTATTTTGCATGTGAATATCTAGTTTTCCCTGCACCATTCATTGAAGGGACTACAGGGTCCTTTCCTTATTGTGCACACCTGGCAAACTTATCAATGATTAGTTGGCTGTATATGTACGGGTTTATTCTTGAAAAATACACATAGACTTTGACCCAGAAATTCCTCCTCTGGGTATATATCCTTAAAGATATATTCACACATATGGATAATAACTTAAATACAAGATTACTATTGTACATTATTTTAAATATCAAACTGCCCATGAATATGAGACAGGCTAAACAGCCTATGGCCCATGCACCCAATGAAACACTATTCAATCATAAATGAATGAGGAAGATTATCTCAAACCATCAGAAAAACTTCCAAGATAAATGTTTAAGTGAAAGAAGCAAGATGGAGAGCACAGTTTATAGTAAGCTACCATTAGGAATGTGGAGAGATAAATATACATATAAAATACTACATATATAATACAATGTCACATATTGTGCATGCATATCACATCTTTGCAAGGAAATAGTATAAATGGTAGCATAGATGCTAGGAGGGAGGGGAACCAATAGCTAGAAGGCAAATGCAGGGTGGAAAGGCCATATTTGCTGTGTACCATTTTGTAACTTTCAAATTTTGGACCAATAGGTAAAAAAGTAGAAACTTGGGGGTTTCTTGGGATAGATCTAGACTCTCAGAAAATAGATAGTAAATTGAAAAATAACACTTACAAATTCACCCAGAAATCAGCATAAGTAAAAAGAGAAAAGGGCAAAAACAAATATGAAGGAGCAGTTGAACTATATGGAAAGTAAAGGGGAGACACAAGTGTCAATAGGTGGACCATTCTAAGAAAATTGGGGCAGTGGCAGAGTTGCAATATTTGAAGACCTGATGGCTGAAAAATAGTCCAGAACTGAAAAAAACACACAAGTGTCCAAACTGAAAAGACTCTCTGAGTTATAAGTGAGGAAAAACAAAAACTAGTATCAAACCTGGATACACTAAAATACAACTGGAAAATATGGATAAACAGAAAACCTTAAAAACTACCAGAGAAATTGCCAAAAACACAAGAGAAATGAAGATCAGACAGAATTCTCATCAGCAACAATAATCCACGAGGCCATGGAGTAGTATCTCCAAAGTGCTGAGAGTGAAATAACTGTCATCCTAGAATTTATGCCCCAAATAAACCAGCTCATCCTTCCACCTAACTATTCTGTTTCTAGGTGTATGTTTAGAAAAACCTTGTGATGTGTATATAACAACATGCAATGAGCATTATTCTTTGCCCAAAAAAACTGAAAACAACATAAGTATACATCTATAGAAGGACGGGTAAATGAACTGTCATGTATATACAATGAAATACCATAGAGCAATTAAACTGAGTGGAGTTAATGTTTCAAGATGGATAATATTGTAAGAAAACCAAGAGTGGCATGACATTTAGTCTACATTTTAAGCATGAAAACAATATTATTTGTAGATACACATTTACATAGTAAAGTATCAAAAATAATGAGAATAGAGTATATCAATTTTCAGGCTGTAGTTATCTGTGGAAAATAAGAGAGAGGGCTGAGATTCAGGATACCTGGGGGTCTACCATTGTATTTCTGATATTTTCTTTATTAGAAAAGCACTGAAGCAAACACAGCAAAACATCCAGATTTGCTATAGAAAAGTGGTAGGTACATGGGAGGAGGGGTCTTTGTATTATTCAGTGGGTTTGACATATGGTACAATTAGGCCCTTGAAGCAGAGAGGCGGATGCGTGTCCATGCCCTGGCTGGACGTGGTGGCCATCTGCATTATGAGGTGTCACGGAGGATGATGCAACAGAAGACTCAGAAGCTTTACAAAATTCCTTCTTCAAGAAGAAACACCCGTGGAGGAAGAAGACATTAAACAAAACAAATTTAAAAACTGTATGTATAGCTTCATGTTTTTAATAAAATAGGAATGAGGACAAATGTTGCTCTTCATCCTACCAGCTGTTTGTTCTTTGGTAGGGGATCATGAGTGGAAAAGCAAAGGCAAGAAGGGCTGCCATGTTTTTTAGAGGTTGCTCTGAAGACACCAGCGGTAGCACCAGTGGCAGCACTTTGCTATCAGAGGATGAAAACCCTGATGCGAATGGGTAGGTAAACACGGCAGAATGGTGTGCCTGAAATTGTAGGTTGTATGTGTTACATCTGTCACTTGTGTCCTGTTCACCTGTTACCTGTTACCTGACAGACAGTGTTTTCCTCCTTTATAGAGAAAATCATTTCCAAATAGTTTCCTTTGAAGGTTTCTCTTGATCACAGTACTTACGCTTGATCACAATACTTCTATGTCAACAGTATCTGGATTAATAACAGCAGACTGGGGACAAGGATTAAGAAAGGAAAGCCATCCTGTTTAAAAGAATGAGCTGCAGCAGCAGGAACTTAAAACCATCCAGATAATTCACTTTTTTTTTTTTTTTTTTTTTTTTTTGTCATTGGCCTCGCTTGTATAGTCTTGGTGGTATGCAGAGCTTAGCACCGGGCTCAGGACTCTGGGCGCAGAGGGGCATTTATTACATTCGCGGGTGATAATTGACTAAAGACTCTGGTAGGGGATGCGTATTTTGAGTGAATCACCCTGTTTCCTCTAGTGAGAACATATGTGGGGATTATTGTAGCAGGGAATCCAAAGACCCTAAACCTATTTACAAACGCCCTGCCCATGTGCTGCCTGCTGGAAAAACAAAAACTTTATTAGAAAAGCACTGAAGCAAACACAGCAAAACATCCAGATTTGCCATAGAAAAGTAGTAGATATATGGGGTGGGGGGCTTTGTATTATTCAGTGGGTTTGACATATGATACAATTAGGCCCTTGAAGCAGAGAGGCAGATGCATGTCCATGCCCTGGCTGGGCGTGGTGGCCATCTGCATTATGAATGGTGATGAAATAACCTTCCTATTGGTAACAATGAAGCACTTGCACAGAAACAAAACTATCAATAAAAATAAAAGGAATACTACAAAGTTATTAGTACAAGTAGAGCAGCATTTCAAAATCACATTAATAACAAAATATGCTTGCCCCAAGTGGCAGAATCCCACTGGCTGGGCGAAGGCACCGAAGGAATTTTGCAATGCAGAGCCTGGCAGCAAGTTTTCTAGTAGAAAAAAAAAAAAAACACTGGAATTAATCTTTGGTAAATATGGTAATGTGATAATTTTCATTTAATGCAGCCCACCAGAAGAGCTCTTATAGACCACAATTGACCTATGAACAACTTTTTTATACAGTGGACCCCTTACCGCTCTCCACATCTCCAATAATAGTTAAAAGCAAGAGGTTTCAGAATATACTTCCCTGGAGGGAAGAGAATTAAGAAAATTCTCTTCTTAGTTGCTTTCCACACTGTCTCACACTCTTGGATGGCTAATAGGCATGACTGCTTTATGTAGGGGAGATAAGCTACTTAAAGATTCTGTTCTGGGAGAATTAGGTGGCCCACTCTAGTGAATACAGTTAACAAATGATTCATCTTATGTGATTTTTCTTATGTTTTAAGTAGAAATTTTTAGTTTGCCAACTTGTAATACTTTATCCAGAAGTTTACAACTTTCACCTTAGTTCAATGTGATCATTTTAGCTTCCCTCCCCATCCACCCTTTAGGGCTTTTTAAAAGGTTGGATGTGAAAAGGTTATCATTACAACCACTTTGTAAAACTGAGCAAAATCTACTGCAACGGATTATGCATGTATCCTATGACCCAGCAATGCCTCTCTTGAGAATATACTTAAATGAAATACATATTTGTCTTCATCAAAAACCATGTACAAGAATGTTCATAGCTGCATTGCTTGTAGTAATATTTATAACTCCATCGTTTATCATAGCCCCGAACACCCATCAATGTTAGGATGGATAACCACATGGTATAGTCACACAATGAAATACTATACAGTTAGAAGAATGAATGAACCACAGCTATACACAACAGCACAGTTGACTCTCACAGACATAAGGCTGGGAACAGGAGGCAGACAGATAGGGCCCATACCCGCATGGGTCCATTTATAGATGGTTCAAACCCAGCAAACCTACTTAATGGGGATAGAGCTCAGGAGAGCAGGTACCTTCAGAGGTGGGAGGTATAGGGTTGATGAGGGCACAAGATGGGCTTCTGATGGGCTTGGTGTATTTATCTGCTCGGGCTGCAACAATAAATACCACAGACTTGGTGGCTGAAACAACAGAAATTTATTTTCTCGCAGTTTTGGAGGCTAGGAAGTCCAAGATTCCAGCTGATTTGGTCTCTAGTGAGGGCTCTCTTCCTGGATTGCCTTCTCACTGTGTCCCCATGTGACCTTTCTTCTGACTGCACAAAGAGGGAAAAAGTTCTAGTCTCTCTTCCACCTCTTCTAAGGACAACAATCCTGCTAGTTTAGAGTCCCACCGATAACCTCTTTTACCCTTAATTAGCAACTAAAGACCCTATCTCTAAATACAGTAACAATGAGGGTAGGGCTTCAACAAATGAATGTGTGTGTGGTGTGTGTTTGTGTTGGGAGGAGGAGTGCAATTCAGTTCACGGAACTGAGTATGCTCAATTTCCAGTCCTGGGTGAGGTTTCATGGATGTGTTCATTCTGTGAAGCATCACTGGGCTGTACAATTATACAGAAAAGAACACAAATCGTATTTGTATAGCATACTATACTTCAACACAGAGTAGGAAAAAAGGTCATGATGACTTCAAAGAATTTTATCAGATATTTGTTAATTGTCATAGTTTTTTATCTTAATACCGAATTTCCATAAAATTAGAGCCTGATTTTTATTTTTTTTCTTTTTTCGTAGCTAATTCTACATTTGAGACCTCTAGAAAACCGCCTTTGTTTTTTTCTTATAAGCATTTTAAGAATATAAATAGACATATACTAGCATAAGCATTGCATATGTGAAAGCGAGAGGTATGACTAAATCTATGTGCTCACATATATGCTGGTAAGTGTGTATCATCACGAAAATGATCTCTTGATTTAAAAAATAGTGGATTGGAAATTAAAGTAATTCATAGGCTCAACCTAGATTAAGCAAGAATGAGAATAATTAAGTTTGTTGACTTAGGAGTAGTGGCTAAAGTCCAAGTTAAATGCATGATGTTGTTAAATTCTTTTTCTAATCATTGTTTTTATTCTTTTAGGGTAACTCGATCATGGAAGATTATTCTAAGTACAATGTTTACATTGACTTTTCTTCTTGTAGGTAAGTCTTCCTAAGTAATGATCCTTAAAAACCATTTCTCTATATGTCTGCCTGGTGAGAGAGATCTCAACAGAATGACTCATATTTGTAAATAAATGCCACGGAAAGTGCTGGAGGTGACCTGCACATTATCAAAGCTTTTTTGTTTGTTTTTTATTTCTGATTGTAAAGGTAATATTGGCTTTTAAATAGAAAATTTAGAAAGGACCTTCTTTTCTTTTAGAATTGTGGTTTGCTTTTTGCAAATTTTGTAGTCATATATGTTGCTTTAAAGTTAAGGATTTCTAATATATTTATTGCAAACATATTATACAATTTACCTTTTCTAAATTTAAGTGACTGCACTTGGGAGGTTTTGACAACCAGAGACTGTTGCTCATCACACAGTTCCCCAAAAAATTATTGCAGAATGTGCAGTGTGTAGTTTCATATTGAGAAATATCACAATCCACAACCCCCAGCACACTGGAAATTTGTTCTTTAATATATTGACAACTTAAGGCATGGATCTCGCATTAAAATCAAAGTTTCAACCCAGTTATTGTTATAAAAAAGATCATAAAGCGTGTGATCTTTCTTATCTAACTTCTTTCACGTAGCATAATGTTTTTAAGGCTCATCCATATCCTAGCATGTTCTTCATTCCTTTTTGTAGCTAAATAATATTTCATTGTATGTATATACCACATTTTGTTTATCCATTTACCTGTTCCTGGACATTTAGAGTGCTTTTATCTTTTGGCTATTGTGAATAGTGATGCTGTGCATAAGTGTGTACGTGTGCTTATTTGAACATCTGTTCTCAATTCTTTCAAGTATATACCTAGGAATGAGATTTCTGGGGAGGAACCACCACACTGTTTTCCTCAATGCCTGCACTATTTTACATTCCCACAAGCAGTGTAGGAGGAGTGCTATATTTTGGATATCTGTCCTCCCAAATCCCATGTTGAAATCTGACACCCAATGTTGCAGGTGGGGGCCTAATGGAAGGCATTTGGGTCATGGGGACAGATTCCTCATGAATCACTTGGTTACATCCTTGCAGTAATGAGTTGTCACTCTATTAGTTCTTGTGGGAGCTAATTGTTAAAAAGAACCTGACTTCTCCCAACTCTCTCTTGCTCCCTCTCTCACCATGTGGTCTTTGCACATGCTGGCTCCTTTTTGCTTTCCACTATGAGTGAAAGCAGCCAGAGACCCTCACCAGCTGTAGATGCTGGTGCCATGCTTCTTGTACAGCCTATAGAACTGTGAGCCAAATAAACCTCTTTTCTTTATAAATTGCCCAACCTCAGATATTCCTTTACAGCAACACAAATGGATTAAAACAAGAAGTCCGATTTCTCTACATTTCCACTAACTTTTTTTTTTCCTTTTTTTTTTTCATTACAGCCATCCTGGTGGATGAAAAGTCATGTTTCATCATGGTTTTATTTCTCTAATGACTAATGATGTCAAGCATCTTTTTATGTGCTTATTGACCGTTTGTATGTGTTCCCTGGAGAAATGTCCATTAAAGTCTTTTGCTCATTTTTGATTAAGTTGTTTGTCCTTTTGTTGTTGAGTTGGAAGAGTTTTTTATGTATTCTAGATACTAAACCCTTCTCAGATATATCACTTGAAAATATTTCTTTCATTCTGGGTTGTCTTTGCACTTTCTTTATACTGTCCTTTGATACACAAAGGTTTGTAATTTTAAGGGTGTCATATCCAAGAACCCATTGCTAAATCTTTTTTGAAGAGTTTTGTGGTTTTAGCTCTTCTAATATTTAGGTAATTGACCCATTTTGAGTTCATTTTTTTATATGATGCAAGGGATCCAACTTCATTTTTTGGCATGTGGAAAGCCTGTTGTCCCAGGACCATTTGCTAAAAATATTACTCTTTCCCTATAGGGATCTTTGAATGCCTTGTCCTCCTTTCCAAAAACTGAATTGGCTATAGTTGAGTTAGTTTATTTCTGGATATTCTAGCCCATTGGTCTATATGTCTATCATTATCCAGTATCATGCTGTTGGGATTTTGATAAAGATTACTTGGAATCTGTGGACAGCTTTAGGTAGTTTTGCCATCTTAGCAATAGTAAATCTTCCAATTCATGAACACAAGTTGTCCTTCCATTTATTTAGGTCTTCTTTATTTCTTTCAGCCATGTTTTATAAATTTCAGTTTTGATTCTAAAGTAAATCTCTTGTAAGCAGCATATAGTTGAATCATGTTTTTAAATTCATTCTGCCAGCCTCTGCCTTTTGATTGGAAAGTTTAATCAATTTTCATTTACATTAATTACTAATAAGGAATGACTTACTTCTGCCATTTTTCTATCTTTTAGAAAATCTATACCTTCTATCTTTTTGTTCATTTCCTTCTTTACTGCCTTCTTTTGTGTTTAATTGCTTTGTGGTAGTGTACTGTTTTGATTCTGTTCTCTTTCATTTTGTATTTTTTCTAGATATTTTCTTAGTGGCTACCACGGGGACTTCAACTAAGACCCTACATTTATAACAATATAGTTTAAATTTATACCAAATTAACTTTAATAGAATACAAATACTCTGCTCCTATTCAGCTCTGCTCCTCTTTTTTTTTCCTCCTTATGATCTATATTCACTGGGATTTACTCCTCTTTATGTTGTCAGAAATTACATCTTTACACATTGGGTACCCATAAGCATAGATGTATAATTATGCTTTATAAATTTGTCTTTTAAATTATGTAGGAAATAAAAAAAGGAGTTACAAACCCAAAACAATAATACTGGTTTCATATTTACCTCTCTATTACCGTTACTGGAGATTTTGATTGCTTCATGTGGCATTGAGTTACTCTCTATGTCCTTTCACTACAGCCTGAAGGAATCCCTTTAGCATTTCCTGAAGGGTTGGTCTAGTGGTAGAGACACCATGAGCTTTTATTTATCTTAGAATATGTTAGTTTTTTCTTCAGTTGGGAGAACAGTTTTCTCATATATAGAATTTTTTTTCTTTTGGCACTTTAAATATGTCATCCCACTCTCTTCTGGCCTCCATGGTTTCTGAAGAAAAAATCAGGTGATAATCCAACGAAGACTTCCTTCTATATGACAAGGCATTGCTCTCTTTCTGCTTTCAAGATTCTCTCTGTGTTTTTGTCTTTCAACAGTTTGATTATAATAGGTTTCAGCATGAGTCTTTTTAAGTTTGTCTTACTTGAAATTTGTTGAGCTTCTTGGATGTGTAGATTCATGGCTTTTTATCAAATTTGGAACTTTTTCAGCTATTATTTCTTTAAATATTATTTTCTTATTTAGAATTCAAAAATTTTTAAATTTTTGTGGGTACATAGTATATATACTTATGGGGTGCATGAGATGTTTTGATACAGGTATGCAATGTGAAATAATCATATCATGAAGAATGGGGTATCCATCCCCTCAAGCATTTATCCTTTGTGTTGCAAACAATCCAATTACAATCTTTTAGTTATTTTAAAATGTACAATTAAGTTCCTCTTTTTCCGGCTGGAACCATGGAGGGTGCGGAATAGAAGAAGAAGGTTCCTGCTGTGCCAGAAACCCTTAAGAAAAAGCAAAGGAATTTCGCAGAGCTGAAGATCAAGCGCCTGAGAAAGAAGTTTGCCCAAAAGATGCTTCGAAAGGCAAGGAGGAAGCTTATCTATGAAAAAGCGAAGCACTATCACAAGGAATACAGGCAGATGTACAGAACTGAAATTTGAATGGCGAGGCTGGCAAGAAAAGCTGGCAACTTCTATGTACCTGCTGAACCCAAATCCGCGTTTGTCATCAGGATCAGAGGTATCAATGGCGTGAGCCCAAAGGTCCGAAAGGTATTGCAGCTTCTGCGCCTTCGTCAAATCTTCAATGGAAACTTTGTGAAGCTCAACAAGGCTTCGATTAACATGCTGAGGATTGTAGAGCCATATATTGCATGGGGGTACCCCAATCTGAAGTCAGTAAATGAGCTAATCTACAAGCGTGGTTATGGCAAAATCAATAAGAAGCGAATTGCTTTGACAGATAACGCTTTGATTGCTCGATCTCTTGGTAAATATGGCATCATCTGCATGGAGGATCTGATTCATGAGATCTATACTGTTGGAAAACGCTTCAAAGAGGCAAATGACTTCCTGTGGCCTTTCAAATTATCTTCTCCACGAGGTGGAATGAAGAAAAAGACCACTCATTTTGTAGAAGGTGGAGATGCTGGCAATAGGGAGGACCAGATCAACAGGCTTATTAGAAGAATGAACTAAGGTGTCTACCATGATTATTTTTTGAGTCTCGTCAGTTTAATAAACAGTACCTGCTCTCAAAATGAAAAAAAAAAATGTACAATTAAGTAATTTTTTACTGTAGTCACCTATTGTGCTGTCAAATAGTAGGTCTTATTTATTCTTTCTATTTTTCGTACCTATTAACCATCCTCATCTCTCTGTCTTCAACACTACCCTCCCCAGCTTCTGGTAATCATCATTTTACTCTCTATGTTCATGAGTTTAATTGTTTTAAATTTTAGCTCCCACAGATAAGTGAGAATATGTGATATTTGTCTTTCTGTGCATGATCTATTTCACTGAACATAATGATCTCCAATTCCATCCATGTTGTTGCAAATAACATTATCTCATTCTTTTTATGGCTGAGTAGTACACCATTGTGAATATGTACATTTTCTTTATCCATTTATCTGCTGATGGACACTTAGGTTGCTTCCAAATCTTAGCTATTGTGAATAATGCTGCAACAAAAGGGAGTGCAGATATCTCTTTGGTATACTGATTTCCTTTATTTTGGGTATATTCCCAAAGTGGGACTGCTGGATCATATGTTAACTCTGTTTATCATGTTTTGAAGATTCTCCAGACTATTCTGTATAGTGGTTGTACTAATTTACATTCCCACCAACAGTGTATGAGGGCTCTCTTCTCTCCATATCCTCTCCAGCATTTGTTATTGCCTGTCTTTTGGATATAAGCCATTTTAACCGAGGTGAGATAACATCCCATTGTAGTTTTGATTTTCATTTCTCTGACAATCAATGAAACAGGCACCTTTTCATATGCCTGTTTGCCATTTGTGTGTCTTCTTTTGAGAGATGTTTATTTGAATCTTTGGCCCATTTTTAAAATCAGATTATTTAGGGTTTTTTTCCCCCCCCATAGAGCTATTTGAGCCCCTTATATATTCTTCTTATTAATCCCTTGTCAGATGGGTAGTTTGTAAATATTTTCTCCCATTCTGTGGGTTGTCTCTTCACTTTGTTGATTGTATCCTTTGCTGTCAGAAGCTTTTTAGCTGTGATCTCATTTGTCCATTTTTGTTTTTGTTGCCTGTGCTTGTGGGGTACTGCTCAAGAAATTTTTGCCCAGACCAATAACCTGGAGATTTTCCCCCAGTGTTTTCTTATAGTTGTTTCATAGTCTAAAGTCTTAGATTTAAGCCTTTAATCCATTTTGATTTGATTTTTATATATGGCAGGAGACAGGGGTCTAGTTTCATTCTTCTGCATATGAATATCTAGTTTTCCCAGCACCATTTATTGAAGAGACCATTTTTTCCCCAGCGTGTGGTCTTGGCACATTTGTTGAAAATGAGTTTTCTGTAGGGGTTCTCTATTCTGTTTCATCAGCCTGTCTCTCTCTTTTTAGGCCAGTACCATGCTGTTTTGGTTACTAAGCTCTGTAGTATAATTTGAAGTCAGGTAATGTGACTCCTCCAATTTTCTTCTTTTTGCTTAGAATAGCTTTGACTATTTGGGGTCTTTTGTGGTTCCGTATAAATTTTAGGGTTGTTTTTTCTATTTCTGTGAAGAATGTCATTGGTATTTTGATAGGGATTGCATTGAATATGTAGATTGCTGTGGGTAGTATGGACATTTAGCAATATTGATCTTCTAATTCATGAACATGAGTTATCTACTTTTTGTGTCCTCTTCAATTTCTTTCATCAGTGTTTTATAGTTTTCATTGTAGAGCTCTTTCACTTCTTTGGTTAATTCCTAGATATTTGATTTTATTTGTGGCTATCGTAAATGAGATTACTTTATTAATTTTTCAGATTGTTCACTGTTGACATATAGAAATGCTACTGATTTTTGTACATTGACTTTGTATCCTGCAACACTGCTAAATTTGTTTATCAGTTCTAATAGTTTTTTTGTGGAGTCTTTAGGTTTTTTCCTAATATAAGATCATATCATCAGCAAGCAAGGATAATTTAACTTCTTTCATTGCAGTTTGGATGCCCTTTCTTTCTTTCTTTTGTCTGGTTGCTCTAGCTATGACTTCCAGTACTATGTTGAATAGCAGGGTGAAAGTGAGAAACCTTTTCGTGTTCCAGGTCTTTGAGGAAAGGCTTTCAGTTTGTTCCCATTCAGTGTGACACCAGCTATGAATCTGTCTGTCATTCATAGCTTTTATTACATTGAGATGTGTTCCTTCTATACCCAGTTTTTTTATGGTTTTTGTCATGGAGAGATGTTGAATTTTATCCAAATGCTTTTTCAGCATCAGTTGAAAACCATTATATGGTTTTTATCCTTCATTTTATTGATATGGTGTATCACACTGATTGATTTGCACATGTTGAACCATTCTGCATCCCAGGGATAAATTCCACTTGGTCATGATGGATGATATTTCTATGTGCTATGGAATTCAGTTTGCTGGTATTTTGTTAAGGGTTTTTGCATCAATATTCATCAGAGATATTGGCCTGTAGTTTTCTTTTCTTTTCTTTTCTTTTTAATGTGTCTTTGTCTGGTTTTCATATCAGGGTAATACTGGCACTGTAGAATGAGTTTAGAAGTATTCCCTCCTCCTCTCTTTTTCAGAATAGTTTGCATAAGATTGGTATTAGCTCTTCTTTAAGTGTGTGATAGAATTCAGCAGTGAAGCCATGGGGTCCTGGGCTTTTCTTTACTGGGAGATTTTTTATTATGGCTTCGATCTCATTACTTTTTATTGGTCTGTTCAGGTTTTGAATTTCTTTCTGGTTCAATCTTGATAGATTGTATGTGTCTAGTAATTTGTCCGTTTCTTCTAGATTTTCCAATTTATTGGCATACAGTTGTTCATAGTAGCTAGTAATGATCCTTTAAATTCGTGCCGTACCAGTTTTAACGTCTCCTTTATTATTTCTAATTTCATTTGTATCTTCTCTTTTTTTTTCTTAATCTGGTTAAAGGTTTGCCAATTTCGTTTAATTTTTCTAAAAACCTTTGTCCCATTGATCTTTTGTATTGTTTACTTCAATTTTATTTATTTCTGATCTTATCTTTATTATTTCTTCTACTCATTTTGGGTTTGGCTTGCTCTTGCTTTTCTAGTTCTTTAAGGCACATCATTAGGTCATTTAT
>NC_044979.1:117394916-117481239 GCF_008728515.1 Papio anubis | reverse complement strand
TATCCCAGCTACTTGGTGCTTCGGGAGGCGGGAGAGAATGGCGTGAACCTGGGGTGGAGCTTTGTGAGCTAGATCGCCACTGCACTCCATGTTGAGACACAGAAAAGTAGACTCCGTCTCAAAAAAAAAGATAGAGATACCCTATACTGAGAACAGCAAATCATTAATAGGATGAACTAGAAATGACCTAGACTCTGACGGGATGTCAGTGCCTTGCGTGGATGGGCTGGTCTCGCCTGCACACACACAGCATTGTGATGACGGTGGCCAGCAGGAAAGCTCTGTGCCCTAGCCAGACTGGTGGAGGATCTGTAGCTGGTGACCTTCTCCGCTCTCCGGCTACGAGTCAGCCTATGTCCTGGGCCCGCAGGAGGATGGGGCAGGGAGCCAGGTCGGGTGGAAGCCCAGAGCCGGATGTTTCTTTTGCCTCTAAATGTCCTGTGTACACAGACCCCCGTCACCATTCAGAAGCCCAGAACTGAGGTGACAGGTGACAAAGCTTTCCGTCTCTAGTCCAGACATCCCTTCCTCATCTCTGTCGTTGTCATCTCCTCTCATCACGTGACTATAGTTAGAAAAGACTGGCCACATCTAGAAAGAGTTTCTCCCAGTTACACATTCACCAGCTTGGCCACGGGCTTTGCTGGAATTATTCAAACACTAAATCATCCATCGCTCAGCAAATATTTAGGGGTCACAGACCATGGGCTGGATACTACTTCTTTCCAGCGAGAGAAAACTCAGTCTGTGGTGGACCAACAGACTGAACATGTATTTTATAGGAGTCCAGCAGCTAAAGGTGGCTTTATATGATACTGTCAAAGTAAATTGTATTCTGCATGGCAAAGTCCACTGAACAGTAATGATTATTGTAATGAATGATTAAGGAGTCTTTGCATATGCCGGTACCCTGGTAGCTATTTTACACCATTATATTGATTCAGAACAAAAAACCAGTGGAGGGTTGCTAGTATTTTTTTAGTCTGAATTTACAGTGAGATTTGGTGTTGGCAGTGAACTGTGCATGTGCAGCAATACCTGCTGCCCACTGAATACCGTGGTAGCACGAGGAGGGATGTGGCTGCCTTGGAGTGGATGGAAACAGGAACCCAGCATTCTCTGCGCTGGACTCATTACATATTCACATTCTCCAGTGTGGGTGTTGTTATGCAGTTAGCTTTTTAACAATAAAAATTGGGTCGGGCGCAGTGACTCATGCCTGTAATCCCAGCACTTTTGGAGGCTGAGGCAGGCGGATAACCTGAGGTTAGGAGTTCGAGACCAGCCTGGCTAACATGGTGAAACCCCGTTTCTACTAAAAATACAAAAAATTAGCTGGGCTTGGGGGCATGCGTCTATAATCTTAGCTACTTGGGAGGCTGAGGCAGAAGAATCGCTTGAACCCAGGAGGCAGAGGTTGCAGTGGGCCGAGATCACACCATTGCACTCTAGCTTGGGCAACAAGAGCAAAACTCCATCTCAAAAACAAAACAAAATGAAAAGAATAAAAATTGGAGGTAGGGTGAAGGAAAGAGCAATGAGAGAACCACATTGCAGAAAGAGCTCAGAGGAGCAGCCCTGCATGGAGTTGACTGGCACTTTGGGAATGACAGGGCTTGTCTGCACAATCTTCCAACCTAGCTCTCAGGCTCCAATGCCTGGTGTCTGCTTTCCCTATGAGAAATACCTTCCCACCTACCTTCCAGGCTGCAGAGGAGGGCAGGAAGTCTGTTCTGTGGCTTGCTAGATTATTTTAAGTTGATGAACACCTGAGGAGGTGTAAAAAGCTGCCCAGCCTTCACCAACTCTAGATTTCTGTGCTTCCTTCTGATTTTGTTTTTTGGTTTGTTATTATTGTTGTTTTTGAGATGGAGTCTCACTGTGTCACCCAGGCTGGGGTGCAGTGGCACCATCTCGGCTCACTGCAACCTCTGCCTCCCAGGTTCAAGCAATTCTTCTGCCTCAGCCTCCTGAGTAGCTGGGATTACAGGCTCCCGCCACCACGCCCCACTAGTTTTTATATTTTTAATAGAGACAGGGTTTCACCATATTGGCCAGGCTGGTCTCAAACTTCTGACCTCAGGTGACCTGCCCACCTCCACCTCCCAACGTGCTAGGATTACAGGCATGAACCACCACATCCTGCTTGATTTTGTTTGTTTTCTTACAAACTCCTATTTCATAGAATCTGCATCTCAAAATGGGGTGAAAACTTAAGCTCACCTTGCCCAACTAGCCCCTCTACAAAAACTTCAGTTAATCAGTCTGCATGGATATTAGGTGCCAGGGTGTTTGTGGAAATGACCTCTACAAAGTTCTGGCACCACATACAAGGATCAGAACAAAATTTCAGGGGTGAGACTCCAGGATCCAGGCTAGAAGTAAGGGATGGATCCCCCAAGAATGGCACCAAGGGCTGTGGCCTCGGAGCACCACACGGGCCAACCAAAAATACTTGGGGAGAGACGATTTGAGAGGCAGTAGACAGAAGCACGCTGCAGGGAGAGGTTTGCACGTGTTTGCTGTGCAGTCGACAGTAACAGTCCTGTGTGCAAATCCTGCCCCATCCAGGATTCGCTATGAAACACGGAGGAGGCACATAACCCCACTGAGATTGTTCCCTCATCTGCAACCTGGACTAACAACTGTGCCTCTCTCAGGGATGCCAAAGAGTTCAATGCAATGACGATCCGATAGGCACATGCATTTTGCGTATTGCATGGTTGTGGCGCTTCTCTATTTAACTCATAGAGAAGGTGAGGAACTTAGACCCAGGTGATGGAGAGGGCTTTGAGAAGACAGATCTGCCTTGTTTCTCTCTTTGAGCCTCTCTTTCCTGATTTCTCAAATAAAAACTAGGAAATGTCAAGGCTGGAGATGACTTCTGAGGTTTCTTCCACCGGAAGATCCAGCTTGAAAAGCAAAACCAGAACAAAATGAACACCCCATGCGAGTTCCTGAGCGGAGATGAAGCCAGGCAGATTTCAAGTAGGAAGCTGAGTTTGTCCAGTTTAAAAATCATCCTATGAGCTGTACCCATAACTGGATCTCAAGTTATCAAACCAATCTTTTTTTTTTTTTTTTTTTTTTTGAGACAGAGTCTCGCTCTTGTCACCCAGGATTACAGTAGCATGATCTTAGCTCACTGAAACCTCTTCCCTCATCAGCCTCCTGGGTAACTGGGATTACAGGCACCCTACCATGTCTGACCTAATTTTTTTTTTTTTTTTTTTTTTTTGGGGCAGTCTTGCTCTGCCCAGGCTGGAGTGCAGTGGCGTGATCTCGGCTCACTGCAAGCTCACGCCTCGGGGTTCATGCCATTCTCCTGCCTCCAGTCTCCCAAGTAGCTGGGACTGCAGGCACCCGCCACCACGCCTGGCTAATTTTTTGTATTTTTTTAGTAGAGACGGGGTTTCACCATGTTAGCCAGAATGGTCTTGATCTCCTGACCTCATGATCCGCCCACCTCAGCCTCCCACAGTGCTGAGATTACAGGATTACAGGCGTGAGCCACCACGCCCGGCCTTGGCTAATTTTTGTAGTTTTAGTAGAGATGGGGTTTCACCATGTTGGCCAGGCTGGTCTCAAACTCCTGATTTCAAGTGATCTTCCCGCCTTAGCCCCTCAAAAGTGCTGAGATTACAGGCATGAGCCACCACACCCAGCCATTATCTAACCAATCTAATGAGGGGTCTCACAGCAGAAGCATGATGAGCTTGGCCAGCCATGATGACACCATGTACAGGGTTCCAGGCAGGAGAAGAGCCAGGAGGCTGAGGTGCAGACCAGGCAAGCCCAGTCATCTGGCCAGGGATGCCTGGAGTCGGCGCGCTCAGCATCTGTCCTACTCTCCCAGAGCTGCCATTGCACAGTTCCACAAACCAGATGGCTTAAACCACCTAACTCTACTCCCTCACAGTTCCAGTTCTAGAGGCCAGAGGTCTGAATCAAGGGCCAGCAGGACTGTGCTGTCTTTGAAGGCTCCAGGGGAGGGTTCCTCCTGACTCTTCCAGTTTCTGAGGCTCCCAGTGCCCTTGGCTCATGCTTATCACTCCAAGCACTGCCTCCGTCTTCCCGTGGCCTCTGCCCTCTGTGCCTGTGTCCAGCTTTCCCTCTTCTTATAAGGACACCAGTCTTACTAGATCAGGGCCCACCCCAGTGACCTCATCTTAACTTGATCACACCTGTGAAGGCCATATTTCCAAACAAAGTTACATTCACAGGTAGTGGGGAGTTGGGACGTCAACGTTTTTTTTTTCTTTTGGAATTAAATTTTATTTCACAATGAAGAAAAAACATACAAAAGGCTTAAACTTTCCCATGTTACAGCACATTTCAGTGCAATAAGACATTTCATATTATGAATAAGATCCTGCCAATATGAATACTGGAAACAGCAGTTTATGTTCTTCAAGGCAACAGACAAGGATTTGGTAAATGACTCCTTAAAATGTTTAAATCCAGACATAAACATATGGCTTCATTATTTTTTTTTTTTTTTTTTTTTTTTTTTTTTGAGACGGAGTCTTGCTCTGTCGCCCAGGCTGGAGTGCAGTGGCCGGATCTCAGCTCACTGCAAGCTCCGCCTCCCGGGTTTTACGCCATTCTCCTGCCTCAGCCTCCCGAGTAGCTGGGACTACAGGCGCCCGCCACCTCGCCCGGCTAGTTTTTTTTTTTTTGTATTTTTTAGTAGAGACGGGGTTTCACCGTGTTAGCCAGGATGGTCTCGATCTCCTGACCTCGTGATCCGCCCGTCTCGGCCTCCCAAAGTGCTGGGATTACAGGCTTGAGCCACCGCGCCCGGCCTTAAGACGCATTCTTAACATTGTTCTGGTCAGTTGGAGTACTACAACAACAACAACAACAACAAATAACCAGTTCAAAAATATCAAGTGTACATTTTTGCTGCATACTAAACTCTGTATACATACAAGGCTCTAAACTTTATCACCCATAAGTTTGTTTTCAAATATCAGCATATCTTTTGGAGAACACCATTCAACCCATGGCAGTGTGCCTCCTCGGGGAAGGATGCAGCGCCCCAAGAACTGTGATGAGCGCTTCAGCAACCAACATGCACAGCCTGGGTGTCATGTGTTTGCTGGGTTCTGACTCCCACCTGCAGTGGAGCCTTGGAGACCCGGGGACTGAGAGCAGGAGGAATTCCTGCCCCTGGAGGGTGCTTCCCTAGAACCAGAGACAGCTTGGAAGACCACTCCTCCCCATGTGGAAACTTCTCTTTGTGAAACCCCCTCCAAGCTGCCTTGCCTTTGGGCAGGAAGCCACACCTGATTTATGGAAATTCCTGAGAATGCCTTCAGCTGGTACCCGTCTAGCTCTGACCCCGGAGGCACCAGAGCTCCTTGCCAAACAAACCAAGCCGATGAAATGTGCATTAATATGATGGGAAACCTCCTTGGAGGAAATTGAGAGAAATTTCTGTAAGTTATGAATCATGAGAGATCATGGGAGACTACAAAACAAGGGAAACGGAATAGATGCCAAGGTATCAAAATGAAAATATAAGCACAACGTTGAGGAATTGTCTGATTTCACCGATCGTGACAAAACCACAAAGTGGGAGCTGAGGCATCTGGCCCATTGAAGTGGGAGAACTTGGGTGTCCATGTGGTATTGGGGGTGTGTGGGGTGGGGTGGGAGGAGGGGTACCCTACTTTTTGGTGATCAGAGTCAGCCGGCCTCTTCATAAAACCTGGAGCAAGTATCTGCCTCCCAACTTGTGATTCTCTTTAGCATAAGCTGTACTTGATATCTTCTTTGTCTGAAGATTTGGGGACCAGCTCTCAATTTCAGGGGAACAGAAGAAGTTTTTCTTATGATCCAGACAACTATTAAAGAATAAGCGTTAAAGTTGGTGTAATTATGATAGTCTTGCTAATAACAAATCAAGGCTTTTAACTGTGAGTATTTCTGTTTTAAAAGGAAGTGTGCTAAATCTCCTTCCTACAGGGAAATAAAGAGAAAGAAATCAACCTTGACTCTCAGTTTATGAGAATCTACCAAGAGAAATTTGGTTGCAAAAATGAGTGTTCACTCACTAGGATGGCTAAAACACAATTTTAAAAAGGACAATAACAAGTGTTGGTAAGGACGTAGAGAATTTAAAAGCCTCATACACTGCTGGTGGGAATGCGAAATGGTGGAGCTGCTGTGGAAACCAGTCTGGTGGCCCCTCAAAAAGTCAAACATAGAGTTCCCACATGACCCAGCAATTCTCCTAGGGACATACCCAAAAGAACTGAAAACTTACGTCCACCAAAAAACTTGTACACTAATATTCATAGCAGCATGATTCCAAATTGGCAAAAAGCAGAATCAGCCCAAATGCCCATCAACTGATGAATGGAAAACAAAATGCATTCCAGCCAGACAATGGAGTATTATTCAGCGATAACAATGAATGATACGTGCAACTGATGCATGTAACAGCACACGCCTGAACCTTGAAAACACGGCTCTCAGTAGATGTATATTCCAGAATTAGCTTATGGTTGTGGTTCCACAACCTTATGGAGATTGTAGACATTGATAATGGTGGCGTGTATGGTATGTGAATTACATCTCAATAGAATAAATGACAAGAGTCTGGGGGAAAGTGAGGGTGCGGAAGTCCTCTAGTTTACTCCAGTGGGATCATTAACATTCCAACTGACAGAAAGAGAAACGCCTTACCCTGGAGCTCTTGTGAGATGCAGTGGCAGTGGAGGCTGGGCAACACCAACCATTGGAAAGGAAGGGAGCCATGGGCACTCATGTACGCTGCTGATGAAAATGGGCACAACCACTTCAAAAAACCCTTGGACAGCAAATACTAAGTATGAACATTACACAAACCGGATACCCTGGAGACTTCCTTCCTAGGAAAAGCCCAACATCGATGCGAGCCCATAGACATAAATAGACATACAGAAATGTTGACAGAGGCATCATTTGCTGCAAACCAAAACCAGAGAACGAGGAGGAAACAGCCCACAACTGTCCGTGAATAACAGGATGGTTGAAGCGGGTATACTCACACAACAAAACACTATGCAGAATAAAAGTGAGTGAACCAGTACTACACGCAACAGCAAGGAATACAATGTGTGATAACCTTCAAAGAGTATGCTTGTGACCAGAGTCCTTTTCTGTTTATTAAAATTCAATCCTTAAGCTAGAGTTTAAACTTGAAAGCCATCAGCCTGTTAATGAAATTGCTAGAAAATACAATAAACATTTTTCAATCTGGATTTAAAATTTGAAAACAGTATGAAGTTGTAGACGGCCTACTCTCTCAAAATTCAAAAATTTCATCCATAAAACTTTACATCGATCCCTAACTTTCAGAACTAAAGTATTTCTAGATTATAACTAGTCTGATTCTCATCTAAACTTTAACCACATTAAACAAAAAAGTATGAGTCTTTCAATTGGGCAGTCATTTTTAGTTTAAAAATATCTTTTTAAATATGAGCACATCTGGATCTTCTAATCGTAAACAACTCCTTTTCAAAATGTGTTTAAAAAGCTTTTATTCCTCAGCAAAGGAATTGGATCTCTTTGTTGACTTTAACATTTGCAGAGAAGATGTTGAACTAAAAATTCCTAATGTATCTAGATATTTAATTTGTTTTATAACTTCATAATTCTGTTTACTGATCCTTCACTCTTCTAGCATTTAATTTTAATTTGTTCACTGTGTTAATTATAAGTCAAGGTTTGTGTGTGTGAGCTTACATAAGTGTGTTCATGTTTTTTTTTTTTTGGAGACGGAGTCTTGTTTCTGTCGCCTCGGGCTGGAGTGCAGTGGCCAGATCTCAGCTCACTGCAAGCCTCGGCCCCAGGCTGCCATTCTCCTGCCTCAGCCTCCTTGGTAGCTGGGACTACAGGCTACCGCCACCGCCCAGCTAGTTTTTGTATTTTTAGTAGAGGCGGGGTTTCACTAGGCAGCCAGGATGGTCTCATCTCTCCTGGACCTCGCAACCCATCTCTCGCCTCCCAAAGTGCTGGGATTACAGGCTTGAGCCACCGCGCCCGGCCTTAAGTGTGTTCATATTTTTGTGAGACAGACAGTGAGAGAAGGTTTAAAAAACAAAGGAGAGAGTGAAAGAATGAGAAAAAGAATTGGAATGAGAGAGAGAATATATGTAGTATAACTGATGCAAAGTACTGTGCGTCAATATACTTGATTACTTCTAGGGCGGTCTAGCAATGATTTTAACCTGCTTTTTAAAAAAAAAAAAAAAAAAAAAAAAGCTGGCAGGGCATGGTGGCTCACACCTGTAATCCCAGCACTTGGGGAGGCCAAGGAGGGCAGATCACAAGGTCAGGAGTTCGAGACCAGACTGGCCAACATGGTGAAACTCTGTCTCTATTAAAAATACAAAAATTATCCAGGCATGGTGGCGGGCACCTGTAAACTCAGCCACTCGGGAGGCTGAGGCAGGAGAATTGCTTGAATCCAGGAGGTGAAGGTTGCAGTGAGCTGAGATTGTACCATTGCACTCCAGCCTGAGCAACAGAGCAAGACTCCATCTCAAAAATAAAAAGAAAGAAAGAATAGAAACAACAGGGTACTCCATCTTGTGGAAAGATGAAATAAACTCATTTTACCCTAAGCATAACTAAAAAGCCTGAGCACTGGGTATTAAGCACAGTAAGAAGACTCTGAAGGTAGAAAGAAGGCAGACTGTATTGAGACTTTGGGCCCCCATTGAATGGCTCAATGGTGAGTTCTTTGGGGCGTTTTCCTCTTGCCTCATATATATCTCAGACAGGGAGATGGAGAAACCAATGACCTGGAGATGCCAGTGGGCACAGACAAAAAAACAAACAAAACAAAACCAGAAAAGCCAACTCTCTTATGATCCTTGTGGCAAATTGTAGTCAACCATATCCAGAAATCAGTGTCATTCATTGCAAGAAGAACAGAAAAACAAGTTCATTACTATGGTAATAATCTGGTTTCTGTGCTTAATGTCAAATAGCAAGTTGCTATTGCTAGGTTGATATTGTTCTGAATATTGAGGAAATGTGAAATCTCTTTATACTTTTATAATAAGATTTCCTATTGTTAATCTATAACTAGTCCAGCAGAGCTTTAATTTCCTCCTAATAGGACATTTAAACATTTACCAGGTTATGGAGAGTTCAAAAATCAGGTTTTCAATCAGCAATTCCTAATTCAACTTCTGCTCTCTACAGACTAACACACATTAATGAGGAATATTGCTTCTCTGCAAACCAGAACAGCAACATGCAGAGTAATCAGTTTAGCCCTGCACCCACCAGCCAGAATGCCTCCAACTGGCTCAGCTGCAGATGCACCTGGCTGGATGTTAAATTGTCGAAAGAAGAAGCCATTGGTTGGAAACCCTGTGTGGGCTTTATAGTGGAGCAGCAGGGCGAAAAAATTAATAAATACACAAAAAACAAAAACAGAACTGGGAAACAGTTTTGGTACCAGCCAGTCTGACTGAGAAGAACCAGCCTCCACTTGATCATGCCTGCTGCCATGCCTACCTTCCTTTGGTCTCTGACCTCTCCAGCAACATGCATGGAAGGACACCTGCTCTATGGGGCATGGCACTGACCTTCTTCCTCGCACTCAATCATCCCAGCCAGCCTACAAAGTAGGTAGAGCGACAGCTTCACTTTGCAGGTGAAGAAACTGAGGCACAGACACCTTCAGTAATGTGCCAGAGGACACCAGTTTTTTACTGGCACCAAAGCCTATTCTCTCAATGGCTGGGCAACACTGTCTATGTTTCAGCTCTTCTTTTTTTTAATGGACTCTCACATTTCTCCATGCTGACCACTGGCCTAATCCCCATGTATAATTCAGTAAAGGTAAAGGTTCTACAAGGAGCCAAACACTGTGTTTAAAATATATACTTTCCAGTTTGGCTTAATCCAAGTTTGAAATGTAGTCTTCTTAGAAGAAAGAGGCTTTCATGCAATCTTCCATGAGTGTAAACTTTGTGTTCATAGCAGAACATTTGATGAGAATCAGATGGAAGGTGTTCCTGGCTGTATCCTGAGTACAGTATTCTGTATACAGTATTCTGTTTTGCTGGTTGGGGGCAGATTAATCACCTCGGAGAGGTCGAGTTGACAGAAATGGACAGATCGCAGGATGGAGAGCCTGACCTTCCCTGCTCAGCAGGCCGAAGAGGGAGCCCCTATCACGTGGGGGCTCGGTAGAATGACTTACTGAACAAACCCACCATGAGCTGAGTGCCCAGCCAACCAGATAAAAACATCCCTCACCAGGAAATTGAGGTATCAGGCCTCAAGGGCTTTTCAGGGTGCAGATTCATTTAAGGGCAACCTTGTTCTCAAGAGTTCATTGTTTTGGTTCCTGCTGAACTCCCTGAAAGTAGTTTGCAGATAACCCCAGAGATGGGCAGGAGGGCCTGCAAGCAGCATGGGGCAGGGCTTGCTTCTTTCTGAGGAGCCCAGGCCCCATGCCCTTCAGCATCACTCAAGACCACAAGGTCCCCACTGCCTGATGGAACAGCCACCCTCACCTGGCCTAGCCAGCTCCTGGCCCCTCCTTTACTGCTATCTGAATCTCAGAGCCCATCAGTGTGGATGATGTCAGATTCAGAGTCACTCAGATATTTCTCCAGAGCTTGCATAGCACCGGGACCGCCCACTGTCTGCCTTCATCATCCCAGCTTGGCACCCTACCCTGCCCTTCTGACATTTCCCTCATTGGTCCTTGCACATTTCAGCTTTGCAGACAGGCTCAGCCATTTAACCTTATTTCTGGGAATTTCAGAGTGAGCACTGGGTAGTCCTGGAACTTAAATCCCATGGCTTTCATAGGCAAATGTGTCTCTTTTGTCTGTCACTAGATCAAAGAAAGGGGGAAAGGAAAGGGTTTGGTTGGAGGTGGGGGACAGTATTTTTTCATTTATAGGCAGAGACTGACTTGTGTAAAAGTTTCAGGTTACATGAAATCTAAGCAGTATTGAAAGAATCCTGATGACTTCATCTCCAAATGCCTTGAATGGCCTTCCTCAACATCCTGCTGGGGCCACCCTTGGGTCGGGGACTTGCAGGCTTTTTAAACACATGGGCTTTGCCATCTGCACAGGGTTTAGGGGACTGTACGCAGCTTGGATGTATGTAGCTCTTTGTGGAGGGAGGCAGGTAATTTTTTTTTTTTTTTTTTTGAGACGGAGTCTCGCTCTGTCGCCCAGGCTGGAGTGCAGTGGCCAGATCTCTGCTCACTGCAAGCTCCGCCTCCCGGGTTCACGCCATTCTCCTGCCTCAGCCTCCAAGTAGCTGGGACTACAGGCGCGCACCACCACGCCCGGCTAATTTTTTGTATTTTTAGTAGAGACAGGGTCTCACCGTGTTAGCCAGGATGGTCTCAATCTCCTGACCTCGTGATCCGCCTGCCTCGGCCTCCCAAAGTGCTAGGATTACAGGCGTGAGTCACCGCGCCCGGCTGAGGCAGGCCATTTCTAACCATACCTGGCCTTGAACTCACCCAGGTTGTTCCACCCGCTTCAGGTCCCTTCCCTGCTCCTGACTCCCTGAGCAACGTCACGCCACAGCTCACGGACCAACTCGAAGGCCGCACACCAGGCACGCACCTTCCCCAGCACTGCTGCTCTGAGCTGGCACAGGGGCGTCCCCACATCCTGCCAGTGGCCCTTTAGGCCTTGCCATGTAGGAATTGGAGGAAGCCTCAGACAGTCGCCCCAGGATGGCAGAGCCCCTGAGAACAGTGTCAGCGTCAGACTTGCCCTGTATCCTCCTCATGCATGGCCAATGGGAGACTCCAGTAGACACCAGAGGGGTGGACCCAGGAAAGCATGAACGAATGGCCGAAGGATGACAAAGTCTCACTTCTCTAGGGGTATGGCAATTTCCACACAGCTTTCACACCCAGTAGGCCAGCGGTTTCCAACCATTTTGGCACCTGGAACCAGTTTCCTGGAAGGTAATTCTTCCATAGACTGGCGATGGGGGAGGGGGGATGATCTCAGGATGAAACAGTTTCACCTCAGATTATCAGGCATTAGTTAGATTCTTAGAAGGAGCATGCAGGCCGGGGGCGGTGGCTCACGCCTGTAATCCCAGCACTTGGGGAGGCCAAGGCGGAGGGATCACGAGGTCAGGAGATTGAGACCATCCTGGCTAATACTGTGAAACCCCGTCTCTACTAAAAACAAAAAATTAGCCAGGCATAGTGGCGGGCGCCTGTAGTCCCAGCTGCTTGGGAGGCTGAGGCAGGAGAATGGCATGAATCCAGGAGGTGGAGTTTGCAGTGAGCCGAGATCGCGCTACTGCACTCCAGCCTGGGCAACAGGGTGAGACTCCGTCTCAAAAAGAAGAAAAAAAAAGAACAGGCAACCTAGATCCCTCACATGTGCAGTTCACAATAGGGTTGGAACTCCTATGCGACTCTAATGGCACCGCTGATCTGATGGGAGGCGGAGCTCCGGGGGTCATGCTTATTTGCCTGCAGTTCACCCCCTGCTGTGCGGCCCAGTTCTTAACAGGCCATGGACCAGTACCAGCCCGCGGTCCTGCGACTGGGGACCCCTGCATGAGGCCATCTCCAGGGTCACACAGACAGTGCTATTCATACTCACTTATGGCTCCAACCAGAATCCATGGGGCCTGAGACCCATGTCATGGAGAATAATGGAGTGACTTGAAATCAGGACTTCCGTCCTGTCCCTGGGAGGGCACGGAGGTGACCACAGAGGTAGCAGAAGTCAAGTCCACCCCTTGGGGCAAATGCAAACCAGCCACTGGGCTAAGGAGGTAGACAGCCATGTGTAATCCCCCTAAAATGTCACCCACTATTCATTTCCATCTATGCACAACTTCTGTGTTCCCAGCACAGAATAAGTAAGAACTGGGGGGAATTAAAAATTAAATGTGGAGTTAGGAAGTCTTGGCTTCTGTCTCCGGTCATTGAATAGGACAGCAGTAGCGGAGTAGAAGATGATGGTTTGGAGGCAGAACCCCATGGGCTGGATGGCGGGCACAGGATGGGGTTGAAGCATAACAGGAGGTAACTGCATCAACTCATTCAATCATTTGGGGTCATCTTCAGGTCCTACTGCCAGGTGCTATGGGCTGAACTGTGTCCCCCCCAAAACTCATATGCTGAAGTCTAACCTCCCAGGCCCTCAGATGTGGCTGTATTTGGAGACAGGGTTTCAAAGAGGTACTTAGAGTAAAATGGGGGGCCAGGCGCAGTGGCTCACGCCTATAATCCCAGCACCTTGGGAGGCCAAGGCGGGCGGATCACAAGGTCAGGAGTTTGAGACCAGCCTGGCCAACTTAGTGAAACCCTGTCTCTACTAAAAATACAAAAAAATTAGCTGGGCATGGTGGTGGATGCCTATAATCTCAGCTACTTGGGGGCTGAGGCAGGAGAATCGCTTGAACCTGGGAGGCGGAGGTTGCAGTGAGCTGAGATTGCACCACTGCACTCCAGCCTGGGCGAAAGGCGAGACCCTGTCTCAAAAAAAAAAAAAAAAAAAAAAAAAAGGTAAAATGGGATGATTAGAGTAGGCCCTCATCCAATATGACCTGTGTCCTTATAAGAAGAGGAGATTAGGACAGAGACACACAGAGGGACGGCCCTGTGGGGCCACACGGGGAGCTCAGCCATCTGCAAGCCCAGGAGAGAGGCCTCAGGGGAATCCAGCCTGACAACATGTTGGTTTTTGATTTCCAGCCTTCAGGGCTGTGAGAGAGAAATGTCTGTTGTTTAAGCCACCCAGTCTGTGCTATTTTATTGTAGCAGCCTAAGCTAACCAAGACATGAGAGTCATTCTTATTATTAACACTTTGAAACTGAGGAAACCGAGGCTGTGAAAGGACTGAACTGGGATGGTTCCCAGATGTGTCTGGCTCCTCAGCGTCTCCTCTTCCCACCAAACCACAACCACAGGAGGTGGGCACAGCGCCCATTTTTCCCTGCCCCAGGTAGAAGCTGCAGAAGATAGTGAGCAGGTCTTAGGCCAAGAGGAGGCATTTGGAGCTGCGTTGAAGCCCCTCAGCAGAGCTGCGTGGAGCCAAAGGAGAGTGAGGACAGCATGGCCTGAGGAGCCCAGCACACAGGCCTCCAGACGGGGTCAGGCCAGCGTGAGGACAGACGCTGCTCATGGAGACTGGCCCACGGCCTGGGTGAAGGGTATCAGGGGCACAGAGTGATTCACTGAGAGCTGGAGGTAGCTGGAAGGGCTGGGGGAGCACAGGTTTGGAGAATCAAGTCCAGGGAAGGAGAAAAAGCGCTAGTCTCAACAGGGAGAGAAAGTGTCCCAGGTGTGTAAGGAATGTGACAGCCTCTGTCAGCGAATCCCGGGGCCGCTGAGCACTGGACTTGTCTGATCTGATGTCAGAGTCAAAGCACCAGATGTGCTCCTCAAGAGGTTCTTCCCCCGCAGAAGCATGGACTCCCTACAGACAAAGACCTCCTTGGGCTGGCCAACTGTGGCTGGGGCCTTCCCAGGAGACTCTCTGATCAGTGGCCAAGGAAAAGGAGAGTTGGGGAGGAGGCCCATCACAGCCCTTCTGGGAGCAGTGCCTCTTGAGAAGGGGCTCAGGGGAACACCTGTCGGCCAGGTGGAGAAGCCCAACAGGGCCATCCTTTTCTGCCCCTTCCTTCCTGCCTCCATGAAGGCCCCAAAGCCCATATCTGTGTGTAAATAGGTCATGGGGTGTGGGTGGAACTGCCACTTACTCAGCACTATCCTATGCCAGGACTGAGAGCATTCATTCATTCATCATCTCAGCCAACACTGAGAGCCTCCTCCATGCCAGTCACCGGGAATAGAGTGGGAAGCAAAAACAGGGCCCTGGCCCTACTGAGTTGGGATTCAGCGCTGCACACGCGTCAGAGACATTTCATCCTCACATCAGCTCTGTAGAGTGAGCAGCATGAACTCGCAATTAATGAAGAGATTCAGAATGCTGGGCACCTCATCCACAGACACAGCATGGTGCAGACCGAGGGGTCCCAACTAAAGGCCGTTTTGCCCACAAAGGGACATTTGGCAATGTGGAAGACATTTTTGGTGTCGCAAGTGGATGGTGCCACTGGCATCTGGTGGGTAGAGGCCAGGGATGCTGCTAAACATCCTACGATGCCCAGGACAGGCTCTGTAGCAGAGATTTCTCCAGCTGCAAAGGTCAACAGCACTGAGGTGAGGAGACACAGTTGCAGACCTCACCGGAGCCCACTCAGACCCTGCTCTGCTCATGGAGGCCCAGGATCTCCACACCCCAAGACCCTTGCAGGGGGACTGGCTTGTGGCTGCTCTCTAACAGGCCATGAGAGGAAGTGCGTGTGTCACTTCTGGGCAGAAGTGTAGACACGTGGGTGAGAGACCTCCATGGACGTTCCCCCACCATGAAGGTGAAGGTCGCTTCCCCTGGAGCTGGCCAAGCTTGGAGACAAGAGCAGCCTGCAGGGTGGGATTTCTGCACAAGGGGACAGCTGCCCTGCGAAGTCACAGGCCCACAGAAGATTTTGCATATGTGAGAAATAAACACAGACAATGTGAAACCACTGAGATTTAGGAGATGTTTCGTTACCACAGCAGAACCCAGTCTAGCCTGACAAATACACACGCTGGTAAGGACTCATGCCAACATTCAAGGCCAAGCTTCAGCCTCAGCCGCCTCACCTGCCAAAGGCATGCTGGTGAGACTCCAGTGAGATAAAGCATGTGGAGCACTCAGCATGGGAAGACAAGCCTCAAAGCCTAGGCCCTGGGCATGCTGCAGGCAGGTGGCCAGTGTCCTGGCCATCATCACTATCTGCAAACAGGGGAAGAAAGAGAGTGTGAGCTCACAGGCAAGAAGAAGGCCAGGTTGTGAGACAGCCAGGCTGGGCCCTGGAGGCGTGGGAAGAAAGCAGCGTCCCCAGCCCTGCGCTGGCCCTGAGCCCTGAATGCACGTGAAGAATGAGGTCAATCAGCCAGCATCTTCATCTTCCTGCAATGCTGCATGAATGAAAGAAATGAATTTCAAACGACTTGGACCAGTATCTAATTATTATGATTTATTAACACCAAGTACATAAAGCAGCCCCCTGGACATGACATTCCTCATTCCCCCAGTGAGTCTGGGAGCCTGGCGAGCCTCCTGCTGCACCCTGAGCAATTCTTTTCATTATCAGCATCATTATTATTTATAACAGCCCAGCCACCGGGGAGCAGGGTAATCGCCAATCGCTATAAAGTTCGCAGCAAGTTCAAGGATCGGCCAGGAGGCCTTGAGGGCAGCTATGAAAATGAGAAAATAGCTTAGCAGTTGGGGAAAGGGGACCCCAGTGGCCTGAACGTCTCCAGAAGTTTTGGCCTGTCTGATCTAAGAGGTTCACTGACAGAAAGGTGAGCTGGTGCAACTTCTGCACCTTCTCTTTCTTTAAAAAAAAAATGTGGTAAAATACACTTAACATAAAATTTACCATTTTAACCATTTTAAGTGTACAATACAGTTCAGTGATATTTAAACACATTCACATTATTGTGCAGTCATCACCACGCTTCATCTCCAGAATGTTTTCGTCTGCAAAATTGAAAGTCTGCCCCCATTCAACATGAACTCTCCATTCTGCATCCCTCCAGCCCCTAGCAGCCACCACTGTACTTTCTGTCTCTATGAATTTGACCACTCTAGGTCTGTCACATAAATTTAGCTATTCTAGGTCTCTATTCTGGGTTCCTTAAGTATCGTGCGGTATCTGTCCTTTTGTGCCTGGCTATTTCCTGTAGCAGAATGTCCTCAAAGTTCATCCGTGTCATAGCATGTGACAGAATTCCCTTTCTTTTCAAAGCTGAATAACACCCCATTGTATGCATATACTACATTTTGCTTATCTATTCATCTGCTGGGGGACATTTGGGCTATTCCTACCTTTGGCTATTGTGAATAATACTGCCATGAACACAGGTATGCAAGCATCTGCTTGAGTCCCTGATTTCAATTCTTTTACATGTATATCCAGCATGGACTCAGGAGATCATATGGTAATTCTAGTTTTCATATTTTGAGAAGCTTCCATACCGTTTTCCACAGTGGACACACTATTTCATGTTGCCTGCCCCCCAACACAAGGGCTCCAATCTCTCACCACTTCTATGCCTTACTATTAGGACCTTTCAGTGATCACTATTACTGCTGGAATTCGCCATTATGGAACACTTAACAGTGTACCCAGAGCTTCCACATTCTCTCCAACTCCAAAGGTTGACCGTGATGCTAAGCTGGTAGGAGCTTTGGAACACAATCATAGTAACACTTTCTCAGATTTGAGAAGTTGCATGGTTCTCCAACCTTCATTCTGAATGGAGGTTGGTCAACAATGCTACATGAAGACAACATGTAATGCTTAATCACGGAGGAAAATGTGCAAATGTAAATGCTGTCATACCTGTCTATATAATAAACAGGAACCATACTCTCATCAGACACATTTCTTAGCTCAGCATATTATCTTCTCCCTCTCCCTCTGGGTTGGAAGTCACTGGCAGGATTTGAAGAGACGAATCCTGGAGAGACGTAAGGTATCCTGGTTAACTGGTGGGTTTTGGAACCAGTGCAATCCAGCCCTGTGCTTCTAGGTGAGGCACCTGTTCCCTCAGAGACTGTTCATCATGTGTAAATTGCAGCTGGTGACAGGATTTAATAGTCGTAATAGTCCTCACTTACCAGGTGCTCCCTGGGTTTCACGCACTTGTTTTTAAAATTGAGAAAATTCACTTGTAATAAAATTTACCATTGTAAAGTGTACAATTCAGTGGTTTTTTAAAGCGTGTTTACAAACCATCATCATGATTTAATTCCAGAATATTTTCATCACCCCAGAAGAAACCCTGTACCGATTAGCAGTAATCCTGCACCCAATCCATCACCTACCCCCACCTCCTGGCAATGACAAATTAACCTACTTTCTGTCATTATGGATTTTCCTATTCTGGACACTTAATATAAATTGAATCATATTAAACATGGTCTTTTGGATCTGGCTTCATTCACCTGATATAAAGTTTTCAAGGTTTATCCACCTTGCAGCACATGTCAGTACTCCATTCCTCTTTATGACTGAGTAATATTTTATTGCACCTATATGCCACATTTTGTTGATCCAGCCATCTGCTGATGGACATGTGAGCTGTTTCCACCTTTTGGCTATTATGAATGATGCTACTAAAAACTCCTACATGCCAATTATTGTGTGAACATTTTTTTTGTTTGTTTTTTGTTTTTTGGAGGCAAAGTCTTGCTCTGTCGCCCAGGCTGGAGTGCAGTGGCACAATCTCAGCTCACTGCAAGCTCCGCCTCCCAGGTTCACGCCATTCTCCTGCCTCAGCCTCCAGAGTAGCTGGGACTACAGGCACTCACCACCACACCTGGCTAATTTTGTGTATTTTTAGTAGAGACAGGGATTCACCGTGTTAGTCAGGATGGTCTTGATCTCCTGACCTCGTGATCCACCTGCCTCGGCCTCCCAAAGTGCTGGGATTACAGGCGTGAGCCACCGCGCCCGGCCTATGTGAACATATTTTTAACTCACTTGGGTATGTAACCTAGGAGCAGAGTTGTTAGGCTATAGGGTAATTATATGCTTAACTTCCAGACTGTTTTCCACAGTGGTTATACCATTTTACATTCCCACCGGCAGCGTAGGAGGGCTCCAATGTCTCTTCTTCCTCACTGACACTTGTTATTGCCTGTCATTCTGATTACAGCCATCCTGTGGATGTGAAGTGGTATTTCATTGTGGTATTGATTTAATTCTCTTAGTGACTAGGGATGTTGAGTATTTTTTCATGTGTTTAGTGGCCATTTGTGTATCTTTTCTGGAAGCATGTCTATTCAATTTGTCTATTTTTAATTAGGTTATTTGTGCTTTTTTTGCTGAGTTGTATGAGTTCTTTTTATATTCTGAATACTGAAATTATCTATTATTCTTTGGTTGTTTGTGCTTTTGTTGTCATATCTGAGAAACCACTGTCAAATCCAAGGTCAGGAAGATTAAGTCCTACGTTTTGTTGTAAGAGATTTATAGCTTTAGCTCTTACATGCAGGTCGTTGATCCATTTTTTAGCAGATTTTTGTATATGGTGTGAGGTTTGAGTCTAGCTTCACTGCTTTGCATGTGGATTTCAGTTTTCCTAGAACCATTTGTTGAGAAAAGAAGAGTTGTCTTTGTACTCTAATTTAAAATCAATTTCCCATAGATATACAGATTTATTTCTGGCCCAGACACTGTTCTAAGTGCTTTTGCCTTAAAAAGTAATTGTGATGATTAAATAAAAGGAGAGAAAATATTTTGCCCACTTCAATACTTATCCTCTACACATACGACAAACTGTGAATAGTTGCAAGGATTTTTTTCACTTTTACAAAGCTTGATATTTCTTTTGTTTTATTTTGTTCTGTTTTTGTTTTTTGAGATGGAGTCTTGCCCTGTCACCCAGGCTGAAGTGCAACGGCACAATCTCCGCTCACTGCAATCTCTGCCTCCTAGGTTCAAGCAATTCTCCTGCCTCAGCCTCCCAAGTAGCTGGGATTACAGGTGCACACCACCACACCTGGCTAATTTTTTGTATCTGTAGTAGAGGTGGGGTTTCACCTTGTTGACCAAGCTGGTCTCAAACTCCTAAACTCATGATCCGCCCGTCTCAGCCTCCCAAAGTGCTGGGATTACAGGCGTGAGCCACCGCACCTAGCCCGATATTTCCTACTTTATATTTTAATTCAGAATAATATTTGGCATTGTTCCAGGATGGATTTTAATAGCTTATGTTTTAAGAATCATCATTAATAGACAATAAATTTGTTATTTATTAAGTGCTATTAGGTCATTAGGTTAAAAAAATAAACAGGGCCAAGCACTGTGGCTTACGCCTGTAATGCTAGCACTTTGGAAGGCCGAGGCGGGTGGACCTGAGGTCAGGAGTTCAAGACCAGCCTGGCAAACATGGCGAAACCCCGTCTCTACTAAAAATACAAAAATTAGCCAGGCTTGGTGGTAGGTATCTGTAATCCCAGTTACTCAGGAGGCTGAGATAGGAGAATTGCGTGAATCCGGGAGGCAGAGGTCGCAGGGAGCCGAGATTGCGCCATTGCACTCCAGCAAGAGTGAAACTCCATCTCAAAAAAATAAATACATAAAAATGTAAAAATATATAAATAAATAGACCTTTAACAAGTTAAATGTAAATAATTTAGCCCAACTAAATTATTATTGGATAAAGATCCCATCAGTAAAGAGAAGCTTTACTTTTTCCACAGAGTAATGATTGCTATGCTCTCCTCTTTTTCGGGTTAAACATCTGAGATGTGAAAATTAAAGGACAGGCCTAGATCCAGCTGGAGAGCCAGGCATCAAGCCAGAGCCCTTTGCTCCAAGTCCAGGGTCCTTGTGTTTCATGCAAGCAAGCACTGCCTTCTTGTTTACAGATCGGAAGCCCAGCGAGTCCTTCTTTAGCAGGGGTGACAACGTTGTACATTAATCTGTAACACCAGGGGCATTAGACCCCCGCATATGATCCTTAGGCAGAGACAAAAATAGTTGGGGTCTCCGCAACAGAGCATGCTGAGGAAAGGACTTAGGCATGGGGTGAGAGGAGGTGCCAATGGTTTCTTAGCTGGACATATGATCAAGCACTTTCCAGAAGTGTATGTTAACATGTAACCTGCCCTGCCCCACACAGGGCCTCCATCGGTCAAAATGACTACCCAAGGGGCACAATCAATGACCTCTGGTTACTTGACAATTGCCATGTGCCTACTTGGGTTGGGGTGGGGGTGTTACACTGTGGTGGTCCACAAAAAATGGATGGAAAAGATTAGGCCATTCTGTAGCAAAGGAAGCTTACTTTAAGGAAAGACTGAGATTGCATCTGCTGTGACCATATTGGATGTTGGTTTGCATGGCTATAAGGAAAGAAACCTGAAAGAGAAACTATGCAAATGACAACCATCCAAGACCACAGCATCTCCCCACAGTCAATCCTTGTGTTCAAAGGACAGTTGTGTTTTCAGCACCCAATGGAAATTCCTCAAATTGCTGAGAAAGTTTTGGTGGTTATTGTTGCTGTTTTATTAGGATTTACTCAATATTTCCTACATACGATACTTACAAATTATGTATTGATTATCTCCTGCATACCATACTTACGAATTCTTTCTAATTCTTGCAAGAACTCTATAGTTTAGGTATTGTTTCTCATTACAGATGAGAGAACTGAGCCTTAGAGAAGATGAGCCAGTGTCACTGAGATTTTAGGAGATAGGACAGAACCAGAACCTGTCTACCGAAGCACAGGTGTTTTCACCCTCTGTACTGTGGGTGCTTACCTCAGATTTTGACTAAAATGTTTTGTTTGGTTTATTTAGCTTCTGAAATTTGTATTCCTCACACCTGTCTTTATGTGCCTGGGGGGAGGGAAACTTAAGCATTGGAACCTACATCCCAGTGATCAGCGAGTAGAAAGAATCCATGGCTTTCTCCCAGTGGCCCAGGTAGGGCTGACCCAGAACTCTGCTCAGAGCACGGATGTCTCAGTTGCTCTGTGTCCAGCTGCCTTGTGTGGAGTGAGCTGATCGGGAGGAATTTCTTTAGGGGAATATAGAACTCTTTGCAGTCAGGATTTTCAGGGCTAGCTTCAGGCTTCTGACTTCTGAGTAACGAGGTCAAGGCCACTTCAAAATTAACAGAATGGTACTCATTTTCACTATTGGTATCTAACACTGCCCTAGAAATAGCAAGTAAGTCAGTACGACGAGAAGATGAAAGAAAAATACTGGAAGTGAGGGGGTAAACTATTAGTTTATTGCTTCCAGATAAACTAATTAAAATTATTACAAACTAATTATTTAAAACTAATTTAAAATGTCTACTTAAAAATCTTAAGAGATGCCGGGCGCGGTGGCTCATGCCTGTAATCCCAGCATTTTGCGAGGCCGAGGCAGGTGAATCACGGGGTCTGGAGATCGAGACCATCCTGGCTAACATAGTGAAACCCCGTCTCTACTAAAAATACAAAAAACTTAGCCAAGCCTGGTGGCGGGCGCCTGTAGCCTCAGCTACTCGGGAGGCTGAGGCAGGAGAATGGAGTGAACCTGGGAGGTGGAGCTTGCAGTGAGCCAAGATCATGCCACTGCACTCCAGCCTGGGTGACAGAGTGAGACTCCTCAAAAAAAAAAAAAAAAAAAAAAATCGTAAGAGAATCAAGTAAAGATTAATTGATGCAATAAGAGAATTCAGAGTGTGGTCAGTTATAATATAAATATTTAGAAATCAAAAGCTTTTTCAATATTAGCAAGAGAATATCATTTTTAATAAGTATTCTACTCACAACAGCAAAAAAAATCTAAAATATCTAGGATTAAATTTAAGATTTACAGAAGGATATAAAGAGAATAACTTGATGAATAGAGTGATATCATAATCCAGGATTCAAAGCTCAGTACCACAAAAGAGGCCAGGTAGTAAATATTTTTCAGCTTTGGGAGCCACACGGTCTCTGTTCCGGCTGCTCGATTCTGCCATGATCGTGTGAAAACAAAACATAAATGAGCCACCAAGTGTGGCTGTGTTTTAATAAAACTTTATTCACTAAAACAGCCGGAAGGCCAGTTTGTCCTGTGGGACATAGTTTGCCAGCCCCTGCTACAAGTGATTATCTTCTTCCGCTAGCATAAAATACTACAAGGAGCATTATGCCACTTCTAAAGTGTTCCCTCTTTTGAAATATTTCCTGAAGATGGACTTAGAGTTTTGATTCCTGGCCAGGCGCAGTGCTTCACACCTGTAATCCCAGCGCTGTGGGAGGCCGAGGCGTGGCAGATCACTCTAGGTCAGAGAGATCAAGACTATCCCATAACATGGTGAAACCCCTGTCTCTACTAAAAATACAAAAAATTAGCCGGGCGTGGTGGCGGGCGCCTGTAGTCCCAGCTACTGAGGAAGCTGAGGCAGGAGAATGGCGTGAACCTGGGAAGCGGAGCTTGCAGTGAGCTGAGATTGTGCCACTGCACTCCAGCCTGGGCAACAGAGCGAGACTCTTCTCAAAAACAAACAAAAAGAATTTGATTCCTGGGCCAAGGAAAATAAATAAAATATACTTATAGTTTGGGACACATATTGCCACATGCATTCTAAAATGTCTGCTATAAATTGCAGTGTGACCAACTCATGAGGATAACTACTTCACACTACCACCAGTATTAGATGAGTTATTTTAAGATTGTTAATTTAATCTTTTTAAGCATTTCAAATAGGACTTCTGTCGATGAGAAAATTTTTTCTTTCTTTTTGGATTTTTTGGAATTATCAGGTTACCTACTTTGTACCCGTACCCCTTGAAGTTGAAGTGGAAGCATTTTTAAAATAAAACATCCCATGGGCTCTTGACAATATATAATGTATCATCTACTTTGGGGCTCCTTATCCTCAAATATTTTAGTTCTTCTGCATTTAAAGATGACCTTTCTATGTTTACTGTAAGGAATGTCCTTTGAAGGTTTTAATTTAGCCAAGATAGTTTGCAGTCAAGCTGCTATGAAGTGTTGGGACATAATTGAAGTTAGGGTTTCCCAAGCACTGTCTCCTGGCAATTTTCAAGGCACTTTATATACATTTTAGAACACAGCTCTTTCCAGCCCTTTTCACATTCTTTCTTTAGTCTTCCATTTGGAAGGTCCTGCTCCCCAGGAGAGAAAGCTAACTGAAAGTTTTTCAGAGACACAGCAGAGAGCTGGGTGTGGATTACTTGACGCAGTGCTTGTCAGCCATCATTTGTAGCTTTTATGCTTACGAAGACAACTGTGATGCCTCAAGTTCAATTTTCAATGTAATTACCTGCCTGTGATATTGGACAGGAATCCCTATGTGATAGGTACAGATGTTCCTGGGCTCTTATTTCTGGACTTGTTGGTGTCAAATGAATGCGCCCGTGAATGGGACTGTCATGGGAAAAAGTGACTCAAAGATAGTAGTTTGCTGCCCCAAATAGCTCACTTAAAAAAAAAAAAAAAAAAAAAAGTGCAGATTTAAAATTTTAGGATTCTTTTTTTTTGAGACGGAGTCTCAGCTCTGTCACCAGGTTGGAGTGCAGGCCGGATCTCAGCTCACTGCAAGCCTCGGCCTCCGGCTGCTTGCCTCTCCTGCCTCAGCCTCCCTAGAAGCTGAGACTACAGGCTCCCCACCTCGCTAAGCTTTTTGTATTTTTAGTAGAGACGGGTTTCACTGCTGGCTGGTGAGGTCTCGATCTCCTGACCTCGCGTGATCCGCCTGCTGGGATTGCAGGCTTGAGCCACCGCCAATTTTAGATTCTGCAGTAAAAATCTACCTAAGAGCCCTTGGGCCGGGCCGTGGCTCACGCCTATAATCCCAGCACTTTGGGAGCTGAGCGCATGATCACGGTGTCAGGAGATCGAGACCGTCTCTGTGAAACCCCATCCTTCTACTGAACAGCAGTGGCTCAGTCGGGCGTAGTGGCAGGCACCTGTAGTCTGCTTGGAGCTGAGGCAGGATGGCGTACTGAGGCGGAGCTTGCAGTGAGCTGAGACTCACTGCACCCCAGCCTGGGCTTGTTAAACACTCTGTCTCAAAAAAAAAAAAAAAAAAAAAAAAAAAAAAGAGCCCTTGGAAAGATCACCTTCCTGAATAGCTGATGGACTGCTGTTGTAAATGTCAGGTCGGGGTGGGGGTGGGGTTGGGCTTTTTAACCCATTTAGATGGAAGCCCACACAAGTGCACCAAGTCGAAGGCTCCTTCCTCACTGACTCTGCGCCAGTCGTGATCATTGCTGAACTCTAACAAGAACACAGCTGCCGCTGCACGTGGAATCCTCACAGAAACCTCTGAGGGAGATTGTTATGAGCATGCCGTTTTACAGTGGGGGAAATGGAGGCACGGAAGACAGTACCAGTTACTTTCCTAAGAAGACTGCTTGGGCAGTAGACCTTGTGAAGAGCCTCATTCATACCCACCACGCCGTGCAGCACCCCAAGGTCCTCTGGGCTAGATCACGAAGGCTGTAGAGAAGCTGGCCTCACCATGGGCCCAACCCTGACTCCACACTCAGTGTGATTTTCTTCATCCTCCTTCTCCTCACTTCTACACCTGTTGCTCCTGGCTTTCTTTCAGCTGAAAAATCACACCATCCAGATTTTTAAGCTTTTTTTTTTGTAACAGACTTTCACTCTTTCTTTTTTTTTTTTTGAGACAGAATTTCACTCTTGCCCAGACTGGAGGCAGGATCTCGGCTCACAGCAACCTCCACCTCTCGGGTTCAAGCAATTCTCCTGCCTCAGCCTCCCAAGTAGCTGGGATTACAGACATGCGCCACCATGCCCAGCTAATTTTGTATTTTTAGTAGAGACGGGGTTTCTCCATGTTGGTCAGGCTTGTCTCAAACTCCTGACCTCAGGTGATCTGCCTGCCTCAGCCTCCCAAAGTGCTGGGATTACAGGCGTGAGCCACTGCGCCTAGACAGGAGTTTCACTCTTTTTGCCCAGGCTGGAGTGCAACGGCGTGATCTCGGCTCACCACAACCTCTGCCTCCCGGGCTCAAGCAATTCTCCCACCTCAGCCTCCTGAGTAGCTGGGATTACAGGCATGCACCACCACGCCCGGCTAATTTTATATTTTTAGTAGAGACGGGGTTTCTCCATGTTGGTCAGGCTGGTCTCGAATTCTTGACCTCAGGTGATCCTCCCACCACGGCCTCCCAAAGTGCTGGGATTTAAGTTTTTTTTTTAAGAAGTGCGAACAAATTTCCTCCTTTTATAGGCCTATGGCATTCACCGAAGAGTCACAGTCAGCAGACAACAGTCTACAGACGCATATGACATCTATTTTGAATGCTCAGAGAGATTTTTTATTCAGAACTTAATTTTCAACCCTGTTTTCACACAGGAGAAAGTCCTGTGCTAACTGCCGTCTCATTCACTATTTTCTCCCATTGAATTTAACCTTTTCATGGATGCCCACACTAGACAATCAGAAACTCTAGTGGCTGAGAAGGTCCAGGTGTGCCCCTGTGTGGCCCTTGCAGCATGTGACTGCATGGGACCCAAGGATAAGTCCTTCCCCCACTCCCAGGGGACGTTCCTTGAGATCCTCTGCCTGCTTCTCGTCCTCCAGGGGTGAAGCCAGCCCGCACCATTGAGAACCCCCAGATCTTCAGGTTCCAGACAGTCCCAGGCTTGTCTCTGTCTGAACAGGGCCCTGCTGGAGTTCTTAGGGGCCACCCACGCCTCGCCCCAGGATCTATCCTCTGCACTGGGGAGGGGATGTCTCTGGAGCCTGAGCCGGGCCGTGCCCAGCTTAGCTGGAGTCTCCTCGGCTCACGCAGTGACCGCTGAGCTCTGGTTTCAAGGAGTCATTTATCTCCAATCCATTCCATATTTTGGATGGAGTCCCAAACTTTTCTCTTTGACACATAACACTGCTTACTTGGACAGCGGAGTCTGTTTTTCTTCACCTTGCCTGGAGACGGTGGGCAGGTCCAGTTCTCTGACCTCTGGCCCCTCTGCTAGCGCTGCAGGGGTTGGGAGGCTGCTCAGCCCACAGGGGCCTGTGTGGGCCCCTCACCAACAGCGTGATTCAAACGGTGGGAGGGGGGGTCCTCCCCCTTAACTGCAGGTAAAAGCCCCTGGGGAAATTTCTAAAAATATGGACTTATGAGCCTCACTCCCATCCTCGTTTCTGACTTAAATGTCGAGGTGGAGCCTAGCAACAGTGTTGTTTACAACCTCGCAGGTCCTCTCCTATGCACTCAGGGATGGGAAACATGTCTGAGACCGCAGATGACCCCAACAGCACTGAAACCCACCCAGCCTGGGGAGCTGGGGCCCAGAAACAGGGCCGGTCCACTGGCTGATCCCTTCCACCTCCTCATGGAGAACACATGTCCTTTCCAAATACAACCTCCATAACGTCTCTCAGCTCTACCGAAAGCCACCGTGGCTCATCTGTTATGGGGAGACTCCCGCCAATGCAGAAAGATGTGTGTTGTCAAAGCTGGGCGGCGGGCCTTGGCAGAAATCAAGAACCTGCAGCTGGAGGGTCGTGGGGTAATCAGCCCAGCCATGTGCTGGACTCCCCAGGGGCCACCTTCCCATGGGACTGAGGGCCTGGACTCTTTGAATCCATGGACTCCCGCAGGAATGAGAAGGGCAGGTCCTCTGCTGTGCCAGAATCTCTGTCTAGAGAGAAACAGGCCTCTGTGGGTGACTGTGTCGGCTCCTCTTGCCTCTGGCTCTGGCTGTAGGCTGCCTGGAGGGAAGGAGGAACAGGGCCTCGCAGGCCAGACTCAGGGATGGCTTTTCCCTGGGCGCAGACAGAGCGATTCCTGGGTAAAGGTGTTAATCCACCCCTCTTTCTCAAATGGCCAGGTGGAGTGGAAGATCCCTCAGAAATGACTTGTGTGGTGGATCCCGAGCCCAGCCTGTGCCCCTCCCCCACCTCCCATTCACACCAAAGCTTTGCAGGTGACATGGCTGATTCCAGCCCACCTCTATCTGCCCATGCCCCCGTGGAGGCCTGAATCATGTGCCTCTCTGAGCCCCTCCCTAGCCTTCTGCCCCTCCTCCAACAGGACTTTCCATCTCCTTTAGCTTTTCTGTGCATGATCAGTTGGCCCCAAGCATCACTCAACCATGGAGACACTTGGGCCCTGGAACCAGCCTGACCCTAGAAGATGGTCTGTCAGTGTTTGCTGCATTAGGAGATGAATGTGGTTGCCTGAGGTGAGGGAAAGGTGGTGTTTGGCGATAGAGGTGGAGGTGCAATATTATCACTGTGTGACTGTGGGTGATCACCCCAAGGGAGCTCTTGAGTGACTCTCTGCTTCCTGTGGAACAGGGACAGATGCTGGCCCACGGCCCCAGGGCAGCAAGGCAGGACCAGCATGGGATGGGCCTGCCTAAGGTGTCAGGCACAGCTGCAGAAGTAACCCCACCACAGAGTCCCCACACTAACTGCTGCCACTGTCTATAGGGAAGCTGCCAGGGCACTCCTGCATGCCAGGCTGCAATTCACAGGCCTGGTCTCTTTCAGAACTGGAAGCAGCTTTGTCTATTCTTTTAAAAGTTGAGATAGGCCGGGTGCAAGGCCTCACGCCTATAATCCCAGCACTTTGGGAGGCAGAGCAGGGAGGATCGCTTGAGTCCAGAAGTTCAAGACCAGCCTGGAAAACTTAGGGAAACCCCTGACTCTACAGAAAATTTCAAAAATTAGCCAGGTATGTGTGCCTGTAGTCCCAGCTACTCAGGAGACAGAGACGAGAGGATCACTTGAGCCCAGGAGGTCAAAGCTGCAGGGAGCCATGTTCATGCCACTGCACTCTAGCCTAGGCAACAGAGGGAGACACCCCCAACCCCGTTTCGTATGAATTAATTAATTAATAAAAAATTGTGGGCCTGTAATCCCAGCACTTTGGGAGGCCGAAACGGGCGGATCACGAGGTCAGGAGATCGAGACCATCCTGGCTAACACGGCGAAACCCCGTCTCTACTAAAAAATACAAAAAACTAGCCGGGCGAGGTGGCGGGCGCCTGTAGTCCCAGCTACTCTGGAGGCTGAGGCAGGAGAATGGCATGAACCCGGGAGGCGGAGCTTGCAGTGAGCTGAGATCCGGCCACTGCACTCCAGCCTGGGTGACAGAGCGAGACTCCGTCTCAAAAAAAAAAAAAAAAAAAAAAATTGTGGGCCAAGCGCGGTGGCTCACGCCTATAATCCGGTGGATCACAAGGTCAAGAGATCGAGACCATCCTGGCCAACATGGTGAAACACCATCTGTACTAAAACTGCAAAAATTAGCTGGACATGGTGGTACACACCTGTAGTCCCAGATACTCGGGAGGCTGAGACAGGAGAATCACTTCAACCTGGGAGGCAGAGGTTGCAGTGAGCCGAGATTTCGCCACTACACTCCAGCCTGGCGACAGAGCGAGACTCCATCTCAAACAAAACAAAACAAAACAAATTGTGATAACTTCTACTTTCCTGCCTCATTTGGGGTAAATATTAAATGAAGATATTAAATTATGTAAATATTAATTAAATGTTAAAGGACAATTAAGATGATATTCATAGACCATAGGATGATATTCATAGATCATAGGGCCACATAATGTCTCTGAAGTAGAAATAATTAAAGAAAATTCTATTTCAAAAAAACACATAACCAAATACATGAAATGTTACTTGGTTGAAGGTGCTTTCTCTCTACTTTTCTTACTTGTTTCCCTTCTACTAAAAATCATCCATCTTTTGCATCTGAGTATTTTCTGCTATGGTGGTTATGGATATTTCTGTCTGACTACATCTGTATCACTTTCCTGGTCTCACAGCCCTGTGCCAAAGAAAGAATATTAAGACCCGCTGCAGTACATCTTTCTGTCAGCCAGTGTATTCTATAGGAAAATCTTGAGGTCAGATGTTGTCATATTTTTTTTTTTTTTTTTTTTTTTGAGACGGAGTCTCGCTCTGTCGCCCAGGCGGGAGTGCAGTGGCCAGATCTCAGCTCACTGCAAGCTCCGCCTCCTGGGTTTACGCCATTCTCCTGCCTCTACAGCCTCCCGGGTTGGCTGGGACTACAGGCGCTCGGGCCACCTCGCTTCTGGCTAGTTTTTTGTATTTTTAGTAGAGATCGGGTTTCACCGCGGCTAGCCAGGATGGTCTGGATCTCCTGACCTCATGATCCGTCCGTCTCGGCCTCCCAAAGTGCTGGGATTACAGGCTTGAGCCACCGTGCCCGGCCAGATGTTGTCATATTTTGAACAGTGCTGAGAGCCAGAGAGCTGCTCAGAATCCACGCAAGCAATGCCGGTGTGAGTGGGACATGTGTTGCACGGGGCAACTGCTTCACTGCGATGGGATCTCTTCTGTTTACCTTGCTTTGTTCTCCCTTTTGTTCTCTTTTTAAAAATCTCTTTTCATCTTCGCACCATGTGTTCCTTTGTCTGTTTCCATCACAGATCTATCCATGGACTAAAATGTGTATTTTTTAAACAACCAACAGAGGGCCAGGCACAGTGGCTCATGCCTATAATCCCAGCAGTTTGGGAGGCCGAAGTGGGTGGATCACCTGAGGTCAGGAGTTCAGGACCAGCCTCACCAACATGGTGAAACCCCGTCTCTACTAAAAATACAAAAAATTAGCAGGGCATCTTGGTGGGCCTCTGTAGTCCCAGCTACTCCAAAGGCTGAGGCAGGAGAATCACTTGAACCCAGGAGGTGGAGGTTGCAGTGAACCAAGATCTCACCATTGCACTCCAGCCTGGGCAACAAGAGTGAAACTCCGTCTCAAAAATAAGAAAAAAAAAATCTGTTTTTCCAAGTCTTCTCCTCCCATATCCTCCTCTCTCCTCTCCCCATCCCTCCCTCTTTTCTGTGACTTTTTACAGTTCTTTTTATTTTTTTTCTGCCTCTGCTTCCATCATGTACCATTGCTATTCCTAAAAATAAAACTTTGTACCCTAAGTTTTTTTTAAACGTTGACTTCATTTTCCCCACAATTTTGAATATTATTTATTGTATTTATTTTCTTGTTGTTGAGATGGAGTTTCGCTTTTGTTGCCCAGGCTGGAGTGCAATGGCATGATCTCAGCTCACTACAACCTCTGCCTCCCAGGTTCAAGTGATTCTCTTGCTTCAGCTTCCTGAGTAGCTGACATTACCGGCAAGCACCACCACATCCAGCTACTTTTGTATTTTTAGTAGAGACAGGGTTTTACCATGTTGGTCAGGCTGGTCTCGAACTCCTGACCTGAGGTGATCCACTCACCTCAGCCTCCCAAAGTGCTGGGATTACAGGCATGAGCCACCGTTCCAGGCCTACAATTTTGAATCTTAAAATAAGCTCCCTGAGCTCTTCCCTGCAGTGGCGGTCACATTCATAGTAGGAGCTAGAGCCGGTAAACTCTCCGCCCCTGTCAGAGGAGCGCACCCCACCAGATGCGTGCACTCCACCTGCACCCAGCTCTCTATTCTGAGTCCGGGTTTGGAAGCTCCTTTTTCCCTCCCCGCAAAGGGCTTTCCCTCCTGCTCCATGTCAAGGGTGGGAGACGTCTGTGTTGAGAAGCAGCAAAGCAGCATAGCGCCTTCCAGCGCCTCACGTCAAAGACCACCTGAGGTAAAGCAATAATTCACGTCTCTCATCACTTTGACTGGAGATGTGAAAAATCTCCACACTCTTATATTTTTCCAAGAGAAAAAGAAAGCCCCTCTGAAAATGAAAACTGAGAAGTTTGTTGCTGGAGATGTTATGTGGGTGCATTCTATTGCTGTTTTTAGTCTGTTTCCACTCATCCCAGCCTCTGGGATGCCCCTAGGCAGGCAGCTCAGCTGACTGGACCACACCTCGGTGAGGAGAATGGAGTAGTGTGCTGCTGGGGGAATGATCACAGAATCTAAAAGCAAAAGGCCTGCTCTGAATCTCAGTTCTGTCCTTAGTCACTCAGTGTCCTTAGACAAGCAACTTGACTTTGTTGGGCTTAGTTTCTTAAAGCATAAAGTGAGGATAATCTCAAAATTCTGAGTGATTTTATATATTTAATAATCTGCACATATACATGAACACAGATATATTTAATGTGAGACTATACACATAATGCATAAATGCAACATTTAGTACTTAGAAAAAACTCAATGAAAAATAACAATTACGACTTTATAAAGTCGTATTTTGACTTTTATAAAGACAAATTCTTTGAAAATGATGAATTCTCACTGTAGAATGATTTGTGCAGTTAAGATTTATGCAGTTAATTTCCTATGACGATATCTTTTAAAAGCTCTAATTAAGACATGATACAATTCTGAGGTTAACCCCAATCTCTCCCCACAGTAAGTTGGTGGAATCCTTAGCTAGTTTCAATAGCAGAGACACTTTTCTTTTAGCACTTGGTTGTGTTTCTGTCTATATGTTCTTCCATATACTGCATCTGTTTTAGTAGAAATTAATACTATCCTTTACATGAATTCTGTGTTAATTACAGTAAATTCTTGGTTTCAATCTTCAATTACTCAATGCTCAGACATCACTAGGTTTTCACTGAAAATATTACGTTGGTGCAAAAGTAATTACGTTTTCTGCATTGTTGGAATTTGCCATTTGATATTGGAATACATTCTTAAATATATATGGTTATGTTATACGTCATTTTAACGGGCATTTCTCACTTTGTGTTTTTTTCTGATGACTTATTACTTGCTGTTTATTTTATGTTTATTTTAGGCTACGAAAATGATGTTAGACCAAAAGCAAAGTCAAGCAGGTAAGAAAGCTAAGTCTCACTTGTCATAAAAGGAATGTGCATGTCTACCGGCACATTCTACAGCACATGTCTACAGCACAGCATTGGATCCAGGAAATAAGGCCTGATCCAGGCCTCATACATAGCTGTCACTCAGGATATTCCAGCCTGAGAATATCCTGAATGACAGCTGTGCAGCAGGCCTGGGTGCAGACAATGCAGGATGGAGCAGGTAGACATGCACATTCAAGATGGGTTTGCAAAAGAAACATAAAATAGGCTATCAGATTGATCATATTGAAGAAATGAGCTCAGATAAAAAGGAAATCAAAGCAATGAAAAAAACAGTCAATAATTTCAGGAAAAAAGTTTAAAGTGAAAAAGAAAATGTAAACATGGAACAGACACCTCTTAGCCCAAGAGTGGACAATGTTTACATAAGTGCAATGATATTAAGATAAACCAATGATTTAAGTTAACTTTAGGACCCAAACACACTGTTGGGACAGTGTGGCAGAGGCAGTGCATGTACCCTGCTGGGGAAGGTACCAGGTAAGAAAGCTAAGTCTCACTTGTCATAAAAGGAAGTTAAACATGTTGTCTAAAATTAATAAATCCACAAGTACCAATATAAGAAATGTTCTTTGGAAATATGGAAATAAATGTCAAAAATAACTTAGAAGAATAGAGATTTCCTCTGGGGCATGAGAAAGTAAAATAGGGGGTGTGGGGCGAGAGACCACTGTGTATCATCATATGATTATTAGTGGTGCTTAATTTTTTGTTAAGTATGGGTTTGTATCACCTTGATAAAAATTCAAATGTATATTTTAAATGCTCACATATAGATTCTCTTTTCTCATATTCTACCAATGGCTGAAAACATGAAACAAATTTGCATATTCTGGACCTCACCTATCATATATTTTGCCCATTCTCCCTTCTTTCCTCCTTCCTTCCTTTTTTCCTTCCTTCCTTCCTTCCTTCCCTTCCTTCCTTCTTTCCTTTTTTCCTTCCTTTCTCTCTTTCTTTTTAATCCTGGGATTCTGAATGCCTTTCTTCACAGTGTGGAGGGAAGGGGTATAGGGAAGATAGGAAACAAATACCAGCCCTATAAAATGTTCTAATCTCTTTTTCTTTCAATGGCTAAGAATCCTTTTTTTCTCCCCCTTAAGGCCCATTGACTTCATGTTTCTATTCATATGTGTTCACGGCTTTCTCATCCAGTGTTTTGTTTTACCTAGGGTAAAACTGTTTATTTATAATCTTTCCTTCTGTGCCTTTTTCCTGTCTTCAAGTTCTTCCAGTTGTGGAGCCCACTTTCTATGCTGTGTTCCTGGAGACCATCCTTCAAGGGCTCTTGGCCCTGTCTAGTCTCTGATGTCTTGGATCCAGTCCCCTCCTCTTCCGTTTTGGAATTCATCTTCAGAGACTTCCTGCAAAAACATCTGTGGGTTCTTAAATGTCTAAAAGAATTTGTTCTGCTACCATACTTGATAGTTTCTCTAATGTATAGAAGGTGAAGATATTCCCTCAGAACTGTTTTCCCTTCTGTCACCCAGGCTGGAGTGCGGTGGCACAATCTCGGCTCACCACAACCTCCACCTCCCAGGTTCAAGCAATTCTCCTGCCTCAGCCTCCTGAGTAGCTGGGATTACAGGCATGCACCACCACACCCAGCTATTTTTTTTTTTTTTCATATTTTTTTTTTTAGTGGAGACAGGGTTTCACAATATTGGTCAGGCTGGTCTTGAACTCCTGACCTTGTGATCCACCCTCCTTGGCCTCCCAAAGTGCTGGGATTACAGGCGTGAGCCACCACGACTGGCCCCCTCAGAACTTTTAAAGCTTTGTTCTTTGCCTTCTAACATTTACAACTGATAATGGAAAGTCTGGTGCCAGTAATAGTCTTAATATTTATGAGTGACTTTGTTTGTTCCTGGGAGATTATACCACCTTTTCTTCATTCCTGGTGTTCTGAAATTTCACCCTACAGTGTTAATGTACTGACTAAATAAGTTAAAATGTGGGAAGTACCTAAAACAGTGACTGGATTGTAGTAAGTGATAGTGGTGATGGCATTGGTGATTGTGGTGATGATGCAAGTAATGATGGTTGTGGTGACGGTGGTGGTGGTAGTGATGGTGATGGTGGTGATGGTGTGGTTTTGGTAGTGGTAGTGGTTACTTTTTGTTATTTTTGGAAGTGAAACTTCATTCATACAACTTGACAATGAATGTTCATGTGTCTGTCAAAATTGAAATTTTTTTTTGCAATCTATTTAACAATTACACATTGGCAATGGCTCTTTCTTTTTTATTTTTAGAAATCCTGTCAATCAGCTAATACAGTCCTGGACTAATCCTTAGTGTTTTTTGTATTTCTTAATCATATTTTTAATTAATTAAGAATTTTTTCTACATTCCAAATATTCCTTGACTTTATCTGTTAATATTTGTATTAAATTTTATTGTTTTGACAATCAGACACATAATTAATTTCCAAGAGCCCTTCTTATTCTCTGATTGTTACTTTACAATAGCATCCTTTCCTTACTGTATGAATGCAGTTATGGTTGGACCATACTTAAACTTTACAGTAGTTGTTGGTAATTCTTTCCTATTCTGAATTACCTAGGCTCATCTTGTCTGTACAATTTATATTGCAGATTTTTCTCAAGGGTCTGGTGATGCTCAGTAACTGTTTGTATCTAAGAACTAGACAGTCAGACACTTAGTAAGTATCCAAGAACCAGACACTCACTCTGTAGGTGAGCTGTGCTTGTCAATTGGCAAGGTTCATTTTAGGTTGAGTGGGCAAAGAGTGATTGAATTCAAGGGAGTCAGTCAAAGCTAAAATGAACAGGACTTGCTCTAGAGTGTCAGCCTCAACAGCAGCTGCTCTGACTTTGCACAGAGGATTAGTTCAGTTTATTTCAAGAAGGATCTTTTGAATTGCCAATGCCTAGGGAATGCATGCTTGGTGGAAAAAGGGGCAGGGTCAACCCTCTGCCCACAAGCTCCTCAATCCCTTCCCTGCTTGAGCTGTGTGCCCTCCTGTCTTCCCACTCCTCTGTTCCTCCAGGGCTCAGCTAGCCAAGTCAACACCTCCACCTCCTGGGTCCCAGCTTGCCCTGGGCACATCCTGGGCTTGTTTCCTCCACCACACTGCACCAGGCAGCACCCTTCCAGTCGTTTTCCATTTTTCAGAAGTGTATTGGAGTTTCATGGCTGAGAGTAACCCAGCCCTCTCTGTTCTCCTCTTATCCTTACCTCCACCTTAAAGAAATTCGGGATGGGTAGTAGTGGATGTGGGTGTTCAGTCCATCGTCCTGAGTCAGATCCATCAAAGAGACATCGTAAAGGCATTTTGGACTGACAGGAAACTCCACCTAAAAATATTCACCTCTGAATGTTGGCTTGATACCTGCGGTCTATGGTGATTTGAGTGGTTAATCTAAGACCCTGCCATATCTCCGTGCACCTGTTCATGGACTGCCTGATCTCCTTTCCCTGGCACTCAGGAGGTGATCATTCAACACATATGCCAGAGAGAAAGAGGCAAATCATTCACTGGCCCTTAAAAATGGAAGTGACCCACATTGTTTCTGCTACCTTTTAATGGCCAAAGCAACTCGTGCAGCAACATCCAACCTCAAATGGTTTGGGAGAAGTGCAACTTCCCTGGCACCTGGAAGGAGTAAAGCTGGTAAATGTCCATTCTCTTCAGCCAGGTCACTGTGAAGTGATGCAACCTGATATGGTTTGGATGTTTTTCCCTTCAAATTTCATGTTGAAATGTGATCCCCAATGTTGAATGTGGTGCCTGGTGGGAGGTGTTTCGGTCATGGGGGCAGATCCCTCATGAATGGCTTGGTGCCCTCCCCTTGGTAATAAATGAGTTCTTGCTCTGTGAGTTCACATGAGAGCTGATAGTTTAAATGAACTTGGTGGCCGGGCGCCGTGGCTCACACCTGTAATCCCAGCACTTTAGGAGGTCGAGGGGGGTGGATCATGAGGTCAGGAGTTCAAGACCAGCCTGACCAATATGGTGAAACCCTGTCTCTACTAAAAATACAAAAATTAGCCAGGTGTGGTAGTGTGCGTGTAGTCCCAGCTACTCCAGAGGCTGAGGCAGGAGAATTGCTTGAACCCAGGAGGCAGAGGTTGCAAAGAGCCGAGATCACACCACTGCACTCCAGCCTGGGAGACAGAGCTAGACTCCATCTCAAAAAAAAAAAAAAAAAAAAAAAGAGCCTGGCATCCCTCTTCCTCCCTGTGTCACCACATAACGCACTGGCTCCCCTCACTTTCCACTACGACTTTGAGCTTCCTGAGGCCCTCCCCAAAAGCAGATGCCAGCACCATGCTTCCTGTACAGTCTGCAGAACCATGAGCCAAAATAAACCTCTTTTCTTTATGAATTACTCGGCCTCAGGTATTCCTTTATAGCAAGGCAAACGGACTAACACATAACCTGACTCCATAGCTGACCACAGAAACTCACATCTTCACCCCTCCATCAGTGGGAATGTGGCATCCTTCTGCCATGACCCAATCTTCAGAGCACCAGCCAGCTTCTCACCTTTAGATGTTTTCTGGTGGAAATCAGGTATGGGATCTTGATGGCTCTGAATGCCTGGGTGGCATGTGCAGCTCTCCCAGTGACTCTCCAAAACCACTGCTTACTCAACTGGCAGCTTGAGATTGTGGAGAAGTACCTGATCACTTCCCTGCAGAGGGAGCTAGAATGCACAGTACACGAACATTCTCTCCAAAAAAGGTCTCCACCAATATCTTCTGCATTCCTTATGTATCCTGGAGGAGGGTTAAGCGTTAAGAGTCTCCAAACAGGTTTCACAATACAGAGTCTTTTACCTACAGCTTTGAGCCTTTGGGCATTTCTGGATGTCAAGGCAACAGAAAAGGTCTTATTTAATGTCCTATTATACTTAGAATCTCAGGGAGAAGGGATCAGAATCTCCAACTTCTCTCTTGCAGGAGGTTTCTATTAGGTTGGTGCAAAAGTAATTGTGGTTTTGCATAACTTTTAATGGCAAAAATGCAATTACTTTTGCACCAACCTAACAGAATTATAATACTTTTAAATCTTTGAATACTATCATCTCCTTCACCAAGCAAATTCCAGACTTAACATAAGAGTTCTCTTCCCTAAGTAACATATATACATATGCATTTAGACATAAATTTTAAAATCTCACCTCGTCAGATATCTGACCCACCTCATAAATATTAAGAACATTGCTCTGGTGGTCATTTTTGAAGCTGGATTGGCAGAAGACAATCTGGATGCAAATGGTCCAAAAAGGAAGATTGAAATGATTCTGGTCAGGACCGGACCTGCACAGTAGCTCACTCCTGTAATCCCAGCACTTTGGGAGGCTGAGGCAGGCAGATCACCTTAGGTCAGGAGTTTGAGACCAGCCTGGCCAACATCGTGAAACTACGTCTCTACTAAAAATACAAAAACAAATTAGCTGCACTTGGTGGTGGGCACCTGTAATTCCAGCTACTTAGGACTCTGAGGCAGGAGAATTGCTTGAACCCAGGAGGAGGAGGTTGCAGTGAGGCTGCGGTGCAGATTGTTACACTGTACTCCAGCCTGAACGACAGAGCAAGATTCTCCATCACACACACACAAAAAAAAATCCTGGTCAGAGAACATGAGGGTCTGAGTTATGTGAGACAAGTGAAAGCAATAGAAAAGCTCTGGAGAAAAGGCAGGATGGCCAAGATTTATTAGTCCTTCTCATTTTATGTGAAAATTGCAACTTTGTAAAAATGCATGGGTAAAAGCTAGAAGTTAATAATCAAACTGAGAAAACCCATTATGTTGAACATTGACAGCATTCTGAGTACCCCACATACATCTGAAAGTCTTATAGGTTGTTGGAGAACAAGCAGGGAAAAGCGTTTTTTAGGGGTTAAAGAAAAGAATCTATTTAAAGTAAACAAAAGGGGTTCCTAGTCTCAGACAGCAGAGCCAAGCAGTTTACTATTCTTGACTAATGTATCTGGTTCTGAGTTTTTTGGCATTTAACGGTAAAGGAGACCTCAGGTTACACTGATTTAAATTTTTGACAACAGAAAACAGATGCCTCCAACTGCAGAGACTAAATATTTCCTGAAGTGGAACATACACAGGAATTTATTGCATGGCTCCTTATGGTAGACAATAAATTCCATCATGATTTTTATGAAATATTGTTAAACTTCTTAGCACAAAACTCCATATGTGCAGAGGATGCGCCAGTGAATTCAACTCAGTGGTTGTCCTTAGTGAGAGACTCGGCTATCTGAAGTCTGACATGTGGGATAAATCTTAGAGAGCCCATGGAGGGAGAGGCAACATCCTCACTAACCCGGGGCGCTCACATTCAGCACCAGAGGCCAGCTCAGACTCAGACAGGAAAGGTTGAAGTCTGTGCAAAGGGCTTTCTTTATTCATCATGTTAAGAAGTTTGAACCTTTCCTAGATGAGTTAGAGAGCCATCGAACCATTTTATTTATTTATTGAGACAGAGTTTCACTCTGTTGCACAGGCTGGAGTGCAGTGGCGTGATCTCAGCTCACCGCAACCTCCGCCTCCCGGGTTCAAGTGATTCTCCTGCCTCAACCTCCCCAGTAGGTCATTTTTGTATTTTTAGTAGAAACAAGATTTTGCCATTTTGGCCAGGCTGGTCTCGAACTCCTGAACTCAGGTGATCTGCCCGCCTCAGCCTCCTAAAGTGCTGGAATTATAGGTGTGAGCCACCATCCCCGACCCATCAAACCATTTTAATTAAAGAAAAGATAAGATCAGAATGTTAGGCCTGGTGCGATGGCTCACACCCGTAATCCCAGGATTTTGGGAGGCCGAGGTGGGCAGATCACCTGAGACCAGGACTTTGAGATCAGCCTGGCCAACATGGCAAAACCTCATCTCTACTAAATATACACCATGCCACGCATGGTGGCAGCCGCCTGTAATCCCAGCTCCTCAGGAGGCTGAGGCAGGAAAATTGCTTGAACCTGGAAGGTGGAGGTTGTAGTGAGCTGAGATTGTGCCACTGCACTCCAGCCTGGGTGACAGAGCGAGACTCCATGTCAGAAAAATAAATAAATAATAATTGTTGTAGAAGGATCTCTGGTTGTATTGCAACTATTAACTGGGGAGAGAAGGAGAACTCTATAGGGAGAGAAACCAGTTAAGCAGCTAGTTTTAAAGATGAAGTAAGTGGTAGTGAGAACAGTCTGAACTAAAGCCTAGGGCTGATAAAGAAAGCTGGAAGGATTTCAGTGGAATTCAAGAAATCAGGTCAACAGAACAGAAAGTAGTGACTAATTGAATGAGTCTACAATGGAGTCCAAATAGACAAAGATAACTAAGTATTCTAGTCTAGGTGACTGGGTGAAGTGTGTATCCCGCAGTTGGCACAGAGTGAATGCATGGATGTGGAGTTACCGTGCAAGGGTAGAGTAGTTCATCCAGTGAAGTAATGGTGAAACATGGAGATGCTCAGCATAGGAGCCTAAGGTCATGGAAAGAGACTGGGCTGGAAACAAACTGCAGTGCATACATGGTTCATAGGGGATGGTGGCCACCTTGAGAGCTGGGGCCATCCTGGGCCTACATGAAGAATGAGAATAGCTGGGAGGTAGGAGGGGGAATCAGCCCAGGACCAATGGTCCTGGAGTAAAAGCCCAAAGAGGAGCTATCAGACAAGCAGGCGACGTCCCAGGTAAGGCTGAGGTCCCCAATGTCACAAAGACTACAGTGTCAGAAGAGGTAAAGACATTTCCAACACCTCAAATGAGGACTAAGAAGTTGGTAGTGTGTCCTTCCAAGGACAGATACCCAGTGGGTTTCCAGATCTAGCCAGTGGAAGAGATTTGGTACTGTGCCTCAGAGAATCGGGCTTTTGGGCCTTCCACTGGACTGTCTCTTCCCCAGTCACATCTTCCCGAACTTTATCACCTCAGACGTAGCTTCCCCCAACTTCTGTCTTTCCCTTCTGCCAAAATTAATCTTTCCACTTTCTTTTCTTTTCTTTTTTTTAGATATAGTCTCGTTCTGTCTCCCAGGCTGGAGTGCAGTGGCACGATCTCGGCTCACTGCAAGCTCCACCTCCCAGGTTCACGCCCTCCCGAGTAGCTGGGACTACAGGCGCCCGCCACCACGCCCGGCTAATTTTTTGTATTTTTTAGTAGAGACGGGTTTCACTGTGTTAGCCAGGATAGTCTTGGTCTCTTGACCTTGTGATCCACCTGCCTCAGCCTCCCAAAGTGCTGGGATTACAGGCCTGAGCCACTGCGCCCGACCAGTCTTTCCACTTTCCAAATAATAATTCTACAGTCAGGGAAAAAACAGTTAAGCTGAGAAGCAGAAAGTTATTTTAATTCATTAGTTCTTTTAAATGGCTCATTAAAAATATTCCAATGACTTTATGTTTAAATGATTTCATTTAAAAAGAAACTATGAGATGTTAAAGTCTTCAAAATTTGAAAAAGGGGAAAATCATATTTTTAGACTCAAGGACAAAATGTTCCTTGTCTACTTCTACTTATGAGCTTCCTGTAATGAATGATGTTAAAAATATCCAAAGAGAAATAACTGCAAAATAGCACTCCTTCCAGTAACCTTCACCCTGATTTTTTTTTTAAATAAGAACCAGCATTGTGGATTTTCTAAAAGTCATAAATTACTTTGGCATTTTTTAGTAATACAGTAACCATATGTTTAATATGAACAAACCATGACTAAAAATTATATGTTGCTCTTGGAAAAGTTAAATTTTCTGCTTGTGTCTAACATAAGCCAGTGCATCTTTTTAAATATAAGATCAAAAAATGTCATATTTAATGGTCAAAAAGTACACAATGGTCAAAAAGTACACATCAAAGACACAGGTTAAAAAAATTATATCATTTGTCTTAAAAATATTCCACACTTGGTAGCGCACAGTGGCTGCCTGTGTTGAGGCAGGAGAATGGCGGGAACCTGGGAGGCGGAGCTTGCAGTGAGCTGAGATCACGCCGCTGCACTCCCCCCAGGGTGACAGAGCGAGACTCTGTCTCAAAAAAAAAAAAAAAAAAGAAAGAAAGAGAAATTCCACACTTAACAGCTCTGTATAATCTAAATTAGATTCAAAGAAAGCCAGTGAATTATCAAGCGTTTTCTGGTGGTACATAGAAAGCAAAGGCCAGCTGTGTCCATCTGGCCCACAGGCCCAGATCTGCTCGGGAAACCTCACAACAGGGGGCTGCAGTCCTGACCATCCTGAATTCCGCGGTGTCGCGATCCTGGAGCATTCACACGTTTTAAAAGTCACTCTCTCCAAATGGGTCACTGTAAGAAATGATGGATGACTCATGAGTTATTTGGTAGCACACATTTTAAAAATGTCTTTCAAGGTAAAGTAACAGAAGTTGACGGCTTTCTTAAATTAAAATAAGATTTTAAATAGATTACACAATCCTCTAGATTAGAGTAGTTTGAAGCACATGAATAGCAAGGTGAATGCCCTTAGCTAACATTTAATCAGACAACTCTGACAAGCAGCTCTTTCAGCAGTCTTCTACAGTTATTATTTAATAGAAGGAAATGAACATTTGTTAAACTGTTTATTTTGTACCAGAAATCTGTCTGATTGCTTATTTAATTCTTATAACAACTCTATAAGGAAGGGATTATTATTATTATTATTATTATTATTATTATTATTATTATTTTAAGGCAGAGTTTCACTCTGTCTCCCAGGCTGGAGTGCAGTGGCATGATCTCAGCTCACTGCAACTTCTGCCACCTGGATTCAAGTGATTCTCCTGCCTCAGCCTCCCGAGTAGCTGGGTTTACAGGCATGCACCACCACGCCCGGCTAATTTTTGTATTTTTAGTAGAGAGGAGTTTCACCACGTTAGCCAGGCTGGTCTCAAACTCCCAACCTCAGGTGATCCACCCATCTCGGCCTCCCAAAATGCTGAGACTATGGGCATGAGCCACCACGCCCAGCCCAAGGATTATTATCGTTATTTTACAAATGAAAAACAAGATGCAGAGTCAAAGTAGTCTGTCTATGCTCACTAAAATAATTTAGCCATCTAAAATAACCCATTATAGAGGTAACATGTATAACTGACAAATAACTAATATATAATTGATAACAAATAGAACTATATGGAACTATATATATTATATACTGTTAAGTTACTAATGTATAGCTATACTATATAATACATATTTAATGAGATATACGTAATTATATAACTAATTACACTCATAATAAATAGAGCTGCTAGACACTTTTTTTTTTGAGACAGAGTCTTGCTCTGTCATCCAGGCTAGAGTGCAGTGATGGATCTCAGCTCACTGCAACCTCCACCTCCCTAGTTCAAGTGATTCTCCCGCCTCAGTCTCCCAAGTAGCTGGGATTACAGGTGTGTACCACCACAGTAGCTAATTTTATTTTATTTTATTTTTTGTATTTTTAGTAGAGACGGGGTTTTGCCATGTTGTCCTGGCTGGTCTCAAATTCCCGACCTCAAATGATCCACCCACATCGGCCTCCCAAAGTGCTGGGATTGCAGGAGTGAGCCGTCGCCCCCTGCCCCTCCACAAACAATACTAAATGTCTACTATATGTCAGTTATTTCCTGCATGCACCAAATGAGAAACTCTCAGAAACCTTCCAGATATCTGACAATGCTGGGGAGAATGAGGAGCATCTGGAACATAAATGGTGCAGCCATTTGAAAGACAGTTCAGCATTATCTTCTTTGGATACCTGTTGACACAATGCTTCTCATCCAAGGCCTGCACATGAGAAGTCCAGGCACACAGGCCACAGGAACCAACGTAGCATTCTGTGTAGAAGTCCAACACTGGAAAGAACCCAAGTGTTCCCTCGGCAGTAAATTCATAAACAGAAAGTAGCTTATTCCTGGAAAGTCATACTCTACAGTCACAAGGATGAATGAACTACATTCAACAACGCTGATAAGTTCATCTTCCAAACAAAACTGAGCGAAACACCCCAGAAACAAAGGCATATAAGTGGGAGAGTTCTATTCATACACAGTTCAAAAATAAGCTAAACTAAACTTTTAGGGACACATATGTAGATGGTAAATCACAAAGAAACGCAAGAGGATGTGTCCTCAAAATCAGGATGGCGGTTACTGCTAGAGTCAAGGTGGGGGACTCAGAAGAAACTATTTCAGGAGGTCTTTGGTGTCACTGACAGCTTCATGGGATTTACGTGATAATTATTTGTTAACCTGCACATCTTATATTTATGCATTCTAAATACTGTATTTCACAATAAAAAGGTTGACAAAACACTAATCCCGCCCCATTCAAACATATATAGATATTCGACATATATAAATATATACATAGTATGTATGTAAATACACATATATCATGTTTGTATTCAGTAATTATTTGCGGATATAGATAGTACATAAGACTTTTGCTTTCTATTCTTTGATTTCAGTAGTTTCCAAATTTTCCACAATGAACAATTGATGTTACATTGACCAAAAAGTCATTTCTACAAATGAAGAAAAATGAGCCTACCTTGGACTTGTGGGGCTGGCCATGGCTCTCAGGCTGGGCACTGAGGCAGGCAGGCCAGGCTTCTGGGGAGGGATTTATGACTGTGCCGGGACTAATGAAACCACCACACCTCACTCTCAGCCCAGGACAAGCCTTTGTGTCCTGGGTCAGCTGAGGAATGTTCCCTCTGTTTTGACAACCATGAGAGCCAGGCAGGCAGAGGGGGCACCCTGGGGGCACAGGAACAGAGCTCCTTTGTGCGCCCCCTGCCCGGCACTGTGAGGCCCTTTTCATCTCCCCACTTTTCTGACTGTTTGGAATCCTCTTAGAACGATGCCTTGATCCAGCCACAGCCTTGTGGCATCCCATATACCTCTTGCTTCCCTTTCACAGGCTCACTGGCCTCAAGATCGGGCACATGGGATCGGGCCCCTTCCCAGCTCTAAGACCCTATGGTTCCTTTACTGCTCTGAGGGAAGCCTAAAGTTAGGCCTCCCAGACAATGAGGACAGAAGACAAGACACAGCTTTTCTCCACCATGAACACGTGTTTTTAAAAGCAGTGCCAGGCTGGGCACGGTGGCTCACACCTGTAATCTCGGCACTTTGGGAGGCCGAGGTGGATGGATCACCTGAGGTCAGGAGTTCGAGACCAGCCTGGCCAACATGTGAAACACCGTCTCCACTGAAAATACAAAAAGTAGTCGGGCGTGATGGCATGTGCCCTGTAATCCCAGCTACTTGGGAGGCTGAGGCACAAGAATCGCTTAAACCTGGGAGGCAGAGGTTGCAGTGAGCCGAGATTGTGCCACTCCATCTCAAAAAATAAATAAATAATTAAATAATTAAAATAAATAAATAATTAAATAATTAAAAGCGATGCCAAAGGCTAGGCAGCTGCCACTAGTTGTTTTAGGTTTAGTTTTGTTTTACGTAAAAATCGGAAGCACATGTGTTTTTTTCAGAAATCTTTTCTCAAATCACCCTAACAATAAGCTTAATAAAAGGGTCAGTAGTTAGCCACAGATTTTACAGTGGAAGCCATGAGTTAAAATGTACTGAATCATGTTTTCTCTTCAACACTCACCCTTGTGCACCAACTGCCAAAAAGAAACAAAACCATACTCACATGGCACAAAAATGCACTCATGCAGCGCATATTGACGCTTCAGTCAATGGCAGGCCATGTAGGTGACAGTGGTTCCATGAGATTATAATGGGGCTAAAGAACTCCTATCCCTTAGTATTTACTATGCTATTTATTTATTTATTTATTTATTTATTTAAGACACAGTCTCACTCTGTTGCTCAGGCTGGAGTGCAATGGCGCTATCTTGGCTCACTGCAACCTCCGCCTCCCAGGTTCACTCGATTCTCCTGCCTCAACCTCCCAAGTAGCTGGGACTACAGGTGCACACCACCATACCTGGCTAATTTTTTGTATTCTTAGTAAAGACGGGGTTTCACCATGTTGGCCAGACTGGTCTCGAAATCCTGACCTCGTGATCTGCCCGCCTTGGCCGCCCAAAGTGCTGCGATTACAGGTGTGAGCCACCACATCCGGCCCTATGGTATACTTTTATAGTAACTTTAGAGTGTAGTCTTACGCAAAAAAGAAGTTAACTGCAAAGCAGGCTCAGCCAGGCCCTTCAGGAGGTATCCAGAAGGAGACATTGCTGTTGCAGGAGATGACAGCTCCGCGTATGTTAGTCCCTGAAGACTTTCCTGTGGGACAAGATGTGGAGATAAAGGACCGTGATATTGAAGCTCCTTACCCTGTGTAGGCCCAGGCTAATATGTGTGTTTGTGTCTTTATTTTTAACAAAAAAAAACTTTTAAAAGTAAAAAATAAATAAATAAATAGAAACAAATAGAAATAAAACTTACAGAATAAGGATATAAATAAAGAAAATATTTTTGTACAGCTATACAATGTGTTTGTGTCTTGGGCTAAGTGTTATTTCAAAAGCATCAAAAAGTTTAAAAAACCAGGCCAGGTGCGGTGGCTCACACCTGCAATCCCAGCACTTTAGAAGGCCAAGGCAGGTGGATCACTTGAGGTCAGGAGTCTGAGACCAGCCTGGCCATGGTGAAACCCTGTCTTTACTAAAAATACAAAAATTGGACAGGTGCACTAGCTCACGCCTGTAATCCCAGCACTTTGGGAGGCAGAGGCGGGTGGATCACAAAGTCAGGAGTTCAAGACCAGCCTGGCTGAGATGGTGAAGCCCCGTCTCTACTAAAAATACAAAATAATTATCTGGGCACGGTGGCAGGCGCCTGTAATCCCAGCTACTCAGGAGGCTGAAGCAGGAGAATCACTGGAACTCAGAGGGCAGAGGTTGCAGTGAGCCGAGATTGCGCCACCGCACTCCAGCCTGGGCAACAGTAAGACTCTGTCTCAGAGAAAATACATAAATAAATAAAATTAGCCAGGTGCAGTGGCAAGTGCGTATAATCCAGCAGGAGAATCCCTTGAGCCCATGAGGCAGAGGCTGCAGTGAGTTGAGACTGCCCCACTGCAGTCCAGCCTGGGAGACAGAATGAGACACCATCTCAAAAAAAAAAAAAAAAGGTTTAAAAAACCAAAAAGTTTATAAAGTAAAAAGGTACAGTAAACTGAGCTTAATTTATTATTAAAGAAAGAAAGGTTTTTTTAAATGAGCTTAGTGTAGCCTAAGTGTTTATAAACTGTGTAGTAGTGCACAGTAATGGCCTAAGCCTTCATATTCACTCACCACCTACTCATTGACTCACCAAGAGCAACTTCCAGTCCTGCAGGCTCCATTCCTGGGAAGTGCCCTGTACAGATGCACCATTTTTTTTTGTCTTGTATGCTGTATTTTTACTGTACCTTTTCTATGTTCAGATATATTTAGATACACAAATACTTCCCATTGTGTTACAGTTGCCTTCAGTATTCAGTATGGTACAGGCTGCAAAGGTGTGTAGCCTAGGAACAATAGGCCATACTATACAGCATGGGTGTGTTGTAGGCTAGTCCATCTAGGTTTGCATTAAGTCCATTCTGATATATACGCAATGATGAAATCATCTAACAATGCATTTCTCAGAACATATCCTTGTCATTAAGGGATATACGACTGTCTCCTTTGAAGACTGGCATTGACAGTCTTATCCAAGCCCTTATCCAAGCCCCCCTCCCTCCATCCTGAAACCACAGATGATACCACACTGAATTGCCATTAATTGTAACATGTTAGTGGAGTGAGGTGGCTCACCCCTGTAATCCCAGCGCTTTGGGAAGCCAAGGCAGGCGAATCATTTGAGGTCAGGAGTTCAAGACCAGCCTGGTCAACATGGCGAAACCCTGTCTCTACTAAAAATACAAAAATTAGCCAGATGTGGTGGCGTGGACCTCTAACCCCAACTACTGGGGAAGCTGAGGCAGGAGAATCACTTGAACCCGAGAGGCAGAGATTGCAGTGAGCTGAGATCACGCCACTGCACTTCAGCCTGGGTAACAGAGATTCCAACCCCCACCAAAAAAAAAAAAAGAAAAAAATTGTAACAAGTTTCTCTTTAGGTCTTCCAGGGGCAAATGTAATGCCTTTCCCATCTTCATACAACATCACACACTGGTTGCAACTGTTGCAGTTTGAAGCACAACAGCAAAGCTAGCACAAACTTCTTTTACCTTCCTCGCAATTTCATGGATAGGCAGTTTCTAAGGTGATTTCTTACAAAACTAAGCATATTCTCGCCATGCGATCTAGCAATTGAGCTTTTTGGTATTTCCTCTAAAAACTTGAAAACCTAAAAGCTTGTACACAGATATTTACAGCAGTTTTATTTATAGTTGTCAAAATTTGGAAGTAACCAAGATGTCCTTCAGTAGGTGAATGGATACATAAACTATAGTCCATCTAGACAATAAAATATTATTCAGCGCTAAAAAGAAAGAAACTATCAAGCCAAGAAGAGACACAGAGGAACCCCAGATGCATACGGCTGAGTGAAAGAAGCCCATCTGAACAGGCTACACACCGTATAATTCCAGCTCTACCACATTTTGGAAAAGGCAAAACTATGAAGACAATAAAAAGATTAGGGGTTTGGGGGAGGGAATAAATAGGTGGCACACAGGGGACTTTTAGGGCAATGAAACTACTGTATGATATACTCTAATGGTGAGTACATGACAGTACACATTTGTTAAAACCCATAGAATATACACCACCAAGAATGGGCCCTAAAGTAAAGCATAGACCTTGAGTGTTAAGGATGGGTCAGTGCAGGTCCATCAGTTATAACAAATGCCTCACTCTGGTGGAGGGTATTGATAAACAGGCAGCTGTTGGGCAGGAGGAATATGGAAACTCTCTGTACCATCTGCTCAATTTTTCTGTAAAACTAAAACTGTTCTAGAAAATAAAGTGTGTTTTTTTTTTTTTTTTTGAGACAAGGTCTCACTCTGTCGCCCAGGCTGGAGTGCAGTGGCGCAATCTCGGCTCACTGCAACCTCTGCCTCCCGGGTTCATGTGATTCTCCTGCCTCAGCCTCCCGAGTAGCTGGGATTACAGGCACCCTCCACCATACCCAGCTAATGTTTGTATTTTCAGTAGTGATGTGGCTTCACCATGTTGACCAGGCTGGTCACGAACTCCTAACCTTAAGTGGTCCGCCCGCCTCTACCTCCCAAGGTGCTGGAATTACAAGTGTGAGCCACCACGCCTGGCCTATTAATTTTTTAAAAAAGCAAAGTCCTTGGACTTTGTATCCATGCTCCCAACCCTTTTATTCACACCTTTTACTGCAGTGATGAGTTACCAATACAGACTATCCCTTCCTTTTTTTTTTTTTTTTTTTTTTTTTTGAGAGGGAGTCTCGCACTGTCACCCAGGCTGGAGTGCAGTGGCCGGATCTCAGCTCACTGCAAGCTCCGCCTCCCAGGTTTACGCCATTCTCCTGCCTCAGCCTCCCTATAGCTGGGACTACAGGCGCCCGCCACCTCGCCCGGCTATTTTTTTTGTATTTTTTAGTAGAGACGGGGTTTCACTGTGTTAGCCAGGATGGTCTCGATCTCCTGACCTCATGATCCGCCCGTCTCGGCCTCCCAAAGTGCTGGGATTACAGGCTTGAGCCACCGCGCCCGGCCCAGACTATCCCTTCCTACTGGCAGAGGCTGGGGCCACCCCACTGCGGTTTCTGTGCTGGCACTTAAGCACCATGTGCGTTTCTCTCCATTATACACTTTTATTTTTGGCGTTTATTGACCACTTTCACCAAGCCACTCTTATGGAAGAGGTTGCCTAGCTGAATAAATGTCCTTTGAGGTACCTGGCCCTAACAACATATTAGCAGCATCTGTGATCACAGCAGTTTCTAAATCTTGATTCTCACTGTGAGAAGTGGAGCTGGGGAGTTGGGCTGCTGTGTTGACCGCCCAAGGTAGGCGTGTTTGGCCAGCATGAAGATTGTCTACGGGAGCTACACGCAGTGCCACCCTGGCTTGGAAGGTCTTTTCAAACAAGCCTCCAGTGAGGGAAATCCAGTCAGTGTGAATCTCCCTGAGCTTGGCTAGAAGGTCCAAACTCCTGGCCATTGGGCTCAACTTCCCACCATTTCATGCTCTATTCTGAGAGTTTCCTCCTGTAATCCACCACTTTGGGAGGCTGAGGGGGGCAGATCACGTAAGGTCAGGAGTTTGAGACCAGCCTGGCCAACATGGCAAAACCCTGTCTCTACTAAAAATACAAAAATTAGCTGGGTGTGGTGGTGCATCCGTGTAATCCCAGCTACTTGGATGCCCAAGATAGAAGAACTGCTTGAACCCAGGAGGCAGAGGTTGCAGTGAACCAAGATTGATTGCACCAATGCACTCCACCCTAGACAACACAATGAGACTCTGTCTCAAAAATAACAACAACAATAATAATTAGCCCAGTGTGGTGGCACATGCCTGTAGTCTCAGCCACTTCGTGGGCCGAAGCTAGAGGATTGCTTGAAACTGGGAAGTCAAGGCTGCAGTGAGTCCTGATTGTGCCACTGTTCTCCAGCCTGGGCAACAGAGTAAGACTCTTTCTCAAAATTAAAAAAAAAAAAAAAAAAAAAAAGGAATTGCACTGAAAGGTTGTGCATTCTCTTGTCATTCTATTCTATTCTATTCTATTCTGTTCTATTCTATTCTATTCTCTCTATCTCTAATTCTATCTCTATCTTCTATTCTATTCTGTTCTTTATTCCATCTCTCTATTCTATTCTATTTTATTCCATCTCTAATTCTATCTCTATCTTCTATTCTGTTCTTTATTCTGTCTCTCTATTCTATTCTATTCTAGTCTAGTCTAGTCTATTGTCTCTACTCCTGCCTTTTCATATTTATGGAGTATAAAGCCTGAAGCATCAGGACCTCCCTCCCCAGTGACTGTGTCCTTGCCCTGGGTTGTCCCAGAAGGAGGCAGCTGCTGAGCAGCCCACCTCGTCCTGTGGCAGAGCTTTTAGCTCACAAATCCTTAAAGATGCCATTTCTCTCCTGTGTTACAATGTGCACAGTGATTGCCCTGATCAATCACCACTGGGATGTGCTTGTGTGTGTATGTTTGTCTAAGTGTGTATGCTAATATGTATAAAAGTTTGTGTGTGTGTGAGGCAGTGTGAGTACATAAGAGTGCGTGTGAGTGCGTTAGTCTGTAAGAGAGTGTTTCTGTGGGGCATGTGAGAGCATTGCGAGAGTATGTGTGCATGTGTGCGTGTGTGTGTGATAGCATTGTGAGAGTATGCATGCATGTGCGCGTGTGTGCATCATGGTGTGAGAGCATTGTGTGAGTGTGCGTGTATGTGTGCATGTGTGCATATGTGAGAGCATTGTGAGAATATGTGTGCATGTGTGAGTGTGTGAGAGCATTAATGAGAGTATGTGTGCATGTGTGTGTTTGACAGGATATGTGCATGTGTGCGCGTGTGTGTGTGTGCATGAGCGTGTGAATGCAAGTGTGTTTCCTCTGCTCTGATCACTTTTCTACCTGGCCTCTCTTCCTCCACATTTGCCCCCCGGAATCCCTTCTCCACACAACACCTAAGCTCTCTATGTGTAGAGCTGATAATACCCTATGATTCCCCTGCCTAAAATCTTCCAGCAGCTTCCCTGTGAGTTCTAACTAAAACCCAGCTCCTCACCGTGCCCTATAGGCCCTAGCTCAGTGAGGTGGGGCACCTGCCTGCTGCTCAGAGCCTGGCTCTGCCTCTCTCCCCTTCTGCTTGCCCCAGCCACAATGAGCTTTTGTCCAGCCTGGGAGGGACCAAGCTCTTTGGCACTGTAAGGACTTCGTATGTCCTCCCAACCCAGACCCCCAGAATGCCTTGTCCTCTGGCCAGTGCAAGTGTTAGGAAAGCCCACATCTTCAGAGAGGCCTTTGACCCCATCCGCATGGACTGATTACCTCCATCTCCCATTTTTAGAATGTGAGTTCATGAGGCAGAGCCTAGTGGGTCCTGTTTCTGGCCATATCTCCAGGGCCGGGCGTACAGCAGGCCCCCGCAGACCCCCAAGAATCTCTATGAAGGCCAGTGGTTGATGCACCGGGCTGGGAATCCAAGCCTGCCCCTGCAGAGTTGCCATCGTCCAGCATCTTAGACCCTCTGAGATTTGGTTGCTCCACTTTTCTTTTTCTTTTTTCCTTTCTTTCTTTTTTTTTTTTTTTTTTTTTTTTTGAGACCGAGTCTCACTGTGTTGCCCAGGCTGGAGTGCAGTGGTGCAATCTTGGCTCACTGCAACCTCTGCCTCCCGGGTTCAAGTGATTCTCCTGCCTCAGTCTCCCAAGTAGCTGGGATTACAGGCGTATGCCACCATGCCAGGCTAATTTTTTGTATTTTTAGTAGAGACGTGGTTTCACCATGTTAGGCAGGACGGTCTCGATCTCTTGACCTCGTGATCCACCTGCCTTGGCCTCCCAAAGTGTTGGGATTACAGGCGTGAGCCACCGCGCCCAGCCCTGATTGCTCCATTTTTCATCCTCCCACACCCTCCGGGCCCCTCCTCAGACCAGGCCCTAAGATTGCAGGAGCCAGCGTGTGCAGTCCCCATAACATCAGAGGCTACTTCTGCAGCAATCCACTGAAAACGGAGTGAACAGACTGCATAAACCAGTTCATTCACAGGCTTTTAAGGCACTAAATGTAAATTAGATAAACAGTGCAATGCCTAATTTCATTCCTACCATGCTTTTCCTTAGGCTAATTTGGTGTGGTAGAAACGCACCTGTATCTACAGCCTGTGTCCATCACCCACCTGTTCCTGTTGGAGGGGAGTGATGGATGGCCGATGAGATGTTCTTTTATTCCATATGGCCACACATGATCCCCTTCAAGCCTGCCCCTTGCAATGACCACTCTTCAATCTGTCTTTCTAGCTGGGGACACGGGCCACCGGGTCCCTTTGGTTTCTCCTGGACCTTTGTAAGATGCCCCTTTGATGTGTTCTTTCTCGTTTGTTTAAACACCACCATGGGATTCTTGCAGGCTGCAACCCAGAGACCAACTGGGTGGCCTTGCTTTTTTATGCAGAAGTGTTGAGAAAGATCTGTCAAACTCTGAGGATAATTAGCCTTTATTTCTTCTCATTAAGACACAGATTGTCACTCAGCACAGATGTGGCCCATGGGGCTGGGGCGGCTGCTTCTCTGGCCTCCTGCCTTTCTCAGTTACCTGATTGGGAGAAAACTTTGATTTCCATCTTCACATTCCTTAGGTGAAATGTCACCATTGTTTCCCCACATGATGGGTGTGTATTTTCTTCAAAGAACATAGTCAGAACCTAAATGTTATATGATGTGGTCTGGCTGTGTGAGAACAAACAACTAATCAATTGGGAGGAAAAGGTAAAATAGCAATTATAGGTTTATGAACCTTCTACTCTTAGACTGATCGATACTGACTTTTCTTTTTAATTTTTATATCTGGAGATAATTGTAGATCCCCAGGAACTTGCCAAGATAGCAGAGAGAACGCCCACGCATGCCTGTCCCAGTTCCCCCAATCTTTCATAACTGTAGCACAATGTCAAAGCCAGAAAATGGGTGCAGCTTCAATGTGTGCATGTAGTTCTATGTCATCTTATCGCACGTGAAGATTTGTGTAACCATTGCAATCCAGGCACACAACCGTCCCACCGCCACATGGCTCTCCCTCCTGCTACCTCTTTAGAGGTATACCCCTCTCCTCCCTCACAGCTCTAACCCCTGGCAACCACCACTCATTTGTTTTCCAAATATCACTGTGAGAGGCAAGGAAAAGAAACTCTCAGTGTGGCCAAAAGGCATGAAGAGGCATCTCACCAAAGAGGACATACAGGTGCCAAATAAGCAAATGAAAAGGCATCAGTGGGGCCTTTAGGGAAGTGGCCGATCGGATCACATGAGATATTGCTGCTCACCTATCAGCATGGCTAACATGAAAAACAGGGCCCACACCACACGCTGGTAAGGCTGTGGAGACACTGGCTCCTTCAAACATTGCTGGAACGTGGTGCAGACCCTCTGGGATTTTCTTTTTACCAACATGAATCTTTTTAGCTTTCATTCAATTACACAAAGCTCCCCAAATAGCAGGTCATTCAGCCTTGCCTATAACCAGAGCTTTTGTAGGCTCGAGAACACTAACAAAAAAATTCCCATACCATCCAGGCTGGTCTTGCTCTAACGGTGTGGTTTGATGAATCTGGGTCAGGCCTGGGCACTGAGCTCACCCCTGACCCTGCAGAGGACTCTAAAGCACAGCCTGGCGGGGCGTGGTGGCTCATGCCTGTAATCCCTGCACTTTGGGAGGCCGAAGTGGGTGGATCGCTTGATCCAGGAGTTCAAAAACAACCTGGCCAACATGGTGAAACCCCGACTCTACTAAAAATAGAAAAAAATTAGCCAGGCATGGTGATGGGTGCTTGTAATCCCAGCTACTTGGGAGGCTGAGGCAGGAGAGTTGCATGAACCCGGGAAGCGGAGATTGCAGTGAGTGGAGACAGTACCACTGCACTCCAGCCTAGGCGACAAAGACTCCGTCTCAAATAAATAAATACATTAAATAAAATGAAAATAAAGCGCAACCAGAACTGGATCCACAGATCCCAGCAGCTGAGCTCGATGCACAAGACCCGAGGGACCAAGTGCTGTCCCTTCGTTCTCTCCCCAACCCCCAGGCTGTGTGCTCCTTGGATGCTGTGCCCAGCCCCAGGGGGTTGTGCGGGTTCCCAAATGCCACGGCTCAACCTTCCACGTATGCCCATGTGTTCTGATACTTAGAAGGCCCTGGCCTCCAATCTGGCAGACTCCAGCCTATCTACCCTTTCGTAGCTCCCCCAGAGCCCTCCCCTCACTCCACCGCTGTGCATGCCATTTTGAATTCTAGTTGCCTATGGAAACCTCTATTCTGCACTAGACCCTAAAGGGCAGGGTCCACATCTGACTCCTCCTGTGCCCCCAACCTCTGGTACACAGAAGGTGCTCAATAATGTCTGTAAGCTAAGCCCTTAGCAAGCCTGGTGAGGAAAGCGTTCATGTTAGCCCCATTTTGTAGAAGAGAGGGCACGTAGAGTGGTGAAGCCTGGGTTCCTGAGGAAGACATTGGGTTTTCCTCATTCCCAGGCAATGCATGCCAGTTGTGGAAAACTCAAAAAGTATACTCAAGTAAGTTAAAAAATGTAAGCCCTACACAATCCCACCATCACCATCAATGGGCTGCTGTTGTAACTTTCCAGATGCTGTTCTGTGACAGCCTTGAATTTGCATAATGCTAAGAGGAAGTGTCAAGTTTAGGCTAAGAAACAAATGAATGCCAAAAGTGGAAGCACAGGACTTGAAGTTCAAGGTCAGCAGAACCTCGCTGCAGGTGTCATCTGCAGGGAGCGAAGGCGTCTGGACCCACCTGTGAATCCTGCTCAGTGCCCGCCTAGGCTGTGCCTGCTCTGCAAACTGGCACTCTCATCTGCATCTTAACAAGAACACTGGGGCCCTCCCTGTTTTTACATATTTTTGTTTTGTTTTGTTTTTTGTTTTTGCTTTTTTTAGGTAGAGTCTCACTCTGTCACCCAAGCTGGAGTACAGTGGTGGGATCTCAGCTCACTGCAACCTCCACCTCCCGGGTTCAAGAGATTCCCCTGCCTCGGGCCTCCCAAGTAGCTGGGATTACAGGCACGCACCACCACGCCCAGCTAATTTTTTTTGTATTTTTAGTAGAGACGGGGTTTCACTATGTTGGCCAGGCCGGTCTCGAACTCCTGACCTCAGGCAATCTGCCCACCTCAGCCTCCCAAAGTGCTAGGATTACAGGTGTGAGCCACCACACCCAGCCTTGTTTTTACATATTAAAAACACTCAATCTGGGCCTGGTCTGGTGTAAAAAACAAAACAAAACAAAACAAAAACCTTTCCTGGGAACTTTTTTTACTTCAGTATCACCCAGAGCCTCAGGGGAAAAGCTTTGAGCACAGGTTTAACAGAGCATGATGGACCCTTTGGCCTGGGAGAGCCTTGAGAAGGGAACATAAACCTGAAGGGAAAAAAGCAAGGCTCAGAAGTCAATACAAAGTGTGACAGCATTTCTAGAAAGTCCCACATAAGCCTGACTAAGCAATTTCTTGTTTGGGGATACATGCATGTTACAACCACTTTTTTTGGGAAATGGGTGCCTCTGTCCCCAGGCTGGAGTGCAGTGGCCGATCTCGGCTCACTGCAAGCTCCACTCCCGGGTTCATGCCATTCCTCCTGCCTCAGCTCCCCCTCCAGAGTACCTGGGACTGGCCCGCCACCGCGCCCGGCTAATTTTTTGTATTTTTTACTGTAGAGACAAGGTTTCACCGTGGTATCGATCTCCTGACCTTGTGATCCGCCCGCCTCGGCCTCCCAAAGTGCTGGGATTACAGGTGTGAGCCACCGCGCCCGGCCGTTACAACTTTTTTTTTAGAAAAGGTCTCACTTTGTTGCCCAGGCTGGAGTACAGTGGCGAGATCATGGCTTACTGTAATTTCAACCTCCCAGGCTTGAGCCATCCTCCCACCTCAGCTTCCCCAGGAGCTGGGACCACAGACATGCACCACCATGGCCAGCTAATTGTTTTATTTTTATCTTTTAGTAGAGACAGGGTCTCACTATGTTGCCCAGGCTGGTCTCAAACTCCTGGGCTCAAGCAGTCCTCCCTCATTGGCCTTCCAAAGTACTGAGATGACAGGTGTGAGCCACTGAGCCCGGCCAACAAGTTTTTTTTAAGTGAAGGAAAATGAAAAACAAATGTCAGCTGGGGAAGCAGCTAGAGGCAGCCACAGGAACAACTTGCAGTGAGTGTTGGGCAGCAGGTTGAGTCACTCCCTGGTTCCACTGGGCTGTGCGATGTGCACACGCTTCATGTATGCCTTAAGCGATGTTCAAAAGAACACAATGCCACATGAAGCCTAACTCAGCGAGCCCTTTCTGTAACAGGAGAAATAACCACCCGTGCTCTTGACCATTTTCTTTCAACAACGGCCAGCATCACCTACTCCCCTCCCCCATCTCCATCTTCCTGCTCCAGCAGCCTCTGCATACAGGTGTCCTCCAGGAGGCCAGGTGGGCACCAAGGTCCTTGAAAAGAAAGAAAAGGGAAGCGCAGCATTCCACAGCTGGTTCCCGAGAAAACAGCAAAACAACTGTGCACTCGTTCTGAAGGATGGCAGACAAGATGGTGCCTCGACACATGAACTGGTTTTTCTTAATGAGTGATGGGTTTTCGACCCATTCCTCCTGCCCCTTCTGGGAAAACTGGGCAGCCCCAGTGTCAGTGTCATAGGCTGAATTGTGTTCCCCAAAATTCTAAGACTGAAGTCCCAACCGGGATCTCAGGATGTGACCTTCTTCAGAGATAGGGCCTTTACACAGGTAATTAAGGTAAAATGAGGCATTACAGTGGGCCTTAATCCAATGACTAATGTCCTTATAACAAGAGGAGACTGGGACACAGGCTCACACATACACACCCCTAGGGAAGAGGGAGAAGACAGTCATCTACTATCCAGGAAGAGATGCCTCAGGAGAAACCAAACCTGCCAACACCTTGGTCTCTGCCTTGCTGCCTCCAGGACGGTGAGGGAATGCATTTCCGAGGGTTCAGTCACCCAGCCTGTGGCACCTGCTGTGACATCCTCAGAAAACGAAGACTGTGCTCCATTTTCTCCACCTCCTGTGGTTTGAGGAAAGACCCAAGTCCGGGGTAAAGTACACTAGGTTTGGAATTCACTCCCACACTCCTTAAGGTAGTTCATACACAACCTTTGCTGAATTCCTTCAGCTTTCCGTGCCTCCGTTTTCTCATTGGTAAAGGTGGGATCCTATGGCCTTCATCATGAGAGCTGTTAAGAAGATTGAGTTCAGGCTGGGCGCGGTGGCTCACGCCTGTAATCCCAGCACTTTGGGAGGCCGAGGCGGGTGGATCACGAGATCAGGAGATCGAGACCATCCTGGCTAACATGGTGAAACCCCATCTCTACTAAAAATACAAAAAATTAGCCGGGCGTGGTGGCGGGCATCTGTAGTCCCAGGTACTCAGGAGGCTGAGGCAGGAGAATGGCGTGAACCCGGGAGGCAAAGCTTGCAGTGAGCCGAGATCATGCCACTGCACTCCAGCCCGGGAGACAGAGTAAGACTCCGTCGTCTAAAAAAAAAAAAAAAAGAAAGAAAAGAAAAAAAAAGGATTGAGTTCATGGGAAGTTTAGAACAATGCCTGACACAGAGAAACACTTCAATAATGATGTTGGCTACTATTAGTATTTTTAATAGGAGACTTTTATTCATTAAGCAAGTATTTATTGAGCATCTGCTACGCCCTAGGGACAAACAGACCTAGATGACACTCGTCAAGTTTAGTTGAATGGACCTAGCTGCAGGTACTATACATGGCCTGGAGGGGACCCGTCAGTATCCTCCTGGCTCTAGGAGCACCTCGTACTGCTGCACCCCAAGGGCCTGGATGGTTGCTGGTGTACATTAGGCACTCAACATCTGCACAGTGAAAGGAAGCCAGAAGGCGGACCCCCATTGGCTCAATCCAGCCCTTTCCTTGCTACTGCTCAGACAGAGCTTGGAGCCTCCCTCTTGCGCAGCTGGGCAAGGCCAGGGCGGCTCTCACTTTTCTGCAAATGCTGCCCCTTCCTTGGTTCCCAGGTTCAGTGGTCCCTGGAGCCCACTCCCGGATGTCCTCTTCCTCACACAAAGATCCTGAAAGGCAACCTCAGTTCCCACAGCCCACTCCTAGACTTTGCTACATTCATTCATCCATTCGACTCACTTTTTTTTTTTTTTTTTTTGAGATGGAGTCTCTCCCTGTCACTCAGGCTGGAGTGCAGTGGCACAATTTCAACTCACTGCAACCTCCACCTCCCGGGTTCAAGTGATTCTCTTGCCTCAGCCTCCCGAGTAGCTGGGATTATAGGTGCCCGCCACCACGCCCAGCTAACATTCTGTATTTTTGGTGGGGATGGGGTTTCACCATGTTGACCAGGCAGGCCTCAAACTCCTGACCTCGTAAGTCGCCCACCTCAGCCTCCCAAAGTGCTGAGATTACAGGCTTGAGCCACTGCGCCCGGCCAATTCATGTTTTCTTTATGGAGAAAATGGACTCTGTGCTTCAGCTGAGGGTCGGCTACATGCCTGCATGAACCAAGGGAGCAAGGCTACACGCACAGCAGCCCTGCAGACTCCAGGGCTGAATGCTCCTGAGGGCAGCACAAAGCCCTGTGGGAACAGCAAGGGGAAGGGTTTGCCCCCCGCTCCCACCCACCTAAGGTAACGTTTGACTTGGGCCTTAAAGAGGGTAGCTGAGTTTGATGATAGAGGAGGACTCAAGACCAGGGGTCCTACAGGGCCTGTGTACTTCCAACAGGGGAGGCTGACCCTAGCTTTAACTAGGTTAATTCATCAGCTCCTCCTGCCACCACAATGCTGCAACCTCCTTGAGTGAGCCTTCCTCTTCTTCTTCTTTTTTTTTTTTTTGGACAGAGTCTTACTCTGTCACCCAGGCTGGGACTACAGGCATGCACCACCATGTCCAGCTAATTTTTGTGTATTTTTCGTAGAAACAGGGTTTCGCCATGTTGGCCAGGCTGGTCTTGAGCTCCTGACCTCAGGTGATCCACTGGTCTCGGCCCCCCAGAGTGCTGGGATTACAGGCATGAGCCACCACGACGGCCGAGTGAGCCTTCTTGCAAAGTACATGTTAGGGTCCCTGCAGGACAGAGCCAGCAGGTCGGCTTTATGGGACCAGTACATGCTGCCCAGGTCCTACTCACTAGGAAGTGTCATGGCCCTCAACCTTAGGCCCCAGTAGTCATCAAAAAGGGACTCATGGGTGGGAATGAACAACATGGCTTGTGTTCTTGTAGGCCATTCAGGGAACGGCTGTGCTGCAAGGCTGAGATCAATGTCCCACCTTCAGCCAAGGGCCAAGGCCCCCTGGTCTCCACATAGGGAAACCAGAAGAACTGGTCCCTTGGGCTCCTTGGAGTCACCGATCCAGAGGACTGCAGCGGGACTAGGTCTGCCTTTGTAGTTAACCATATTCGATTACAGCACTTTAGAGTTCACTGTCTGAATGACAATCACAGCCGCTGCCATGAACTGAACTCTTACTATTCCAGGAACAGCTCATATTTTTCACAGAATTTTAACAGTATGATTCCTGAAGGGTTAGGTCATTCTTAAATTTGATATGCCAATGACAAAAAAAAAAAAAAAATTAGCAAGAAAAGAAAAACATCATCTTTTTTTTTTTTTTTTTTCTCATGAACCTACCTTCATTGTATCTGAATACGTGTACCCTTCAAGAAGGCTCACTCGGCCCGGTGCGGTGGCTCATGCCTGTAATCCCAGCACTTTGGGAGACTGAGGCGGGTCGATGTCATAGAGGAGCTGGTTGAAAACTGAATTCCCTTAAAATACATGTGATGTTCGAGACATTCTGCTGGAATGTAGAATTGACATTCAGGCTGAGGCAGCATTTCCACAGTTCCTCCCGGCCCGGGTCATTTATGCACAGATGGCACAAAGGGTTCATTCAGCAGGAGAACCTGAGGCCTAGCAGCCTGTCCGAGCCCTGCAGCAGGTAAGGGGGGGATTCTGTTCTGGTTTCCTTTGGCTGCCAATCCAGCACTTTACATTCTAAAGAAAAATGCAAATTTCCAAGAAAAGCCAGAGAATCAATTAACTAAAGGTATCACATTTTCCTTTGTAAGTGATTTTTGAATCCTGTCTGGAACAAAGTGGGTACACATATATACATGCATGCGTAACATGCTTTAACTAATGAGTTACGGTAGAAGACCTTTCTCACTTATTTTCCGTCAGTCAAGCTATAATCATGCTCATTAATTTGTGATGTAAGAGATTGATTTTGTGGGAAAGTTTGTTTTTGTTTTTGTTGTTTTCATCTTTTAGTAGGCAGATCTTTGGAGAAGGCCTGGAGAGGAGCAGCTGGCAGAGGCGGCTCCTTGAAAACAGAGCAGCAGTCAACCACAGTTGCCCCTCAGCCCTTCCACTGGTCCCATGAGAGTAAGCATTTCTCCCGGGCGCAGTCTGTTTTCGTCTGTATCTGTATCCCCAGGCATCCGTCCATGCCTGGCCCTTGTGAACTGCTCATATGCTGATGAATGAATGGACTGATGAAAGAATGAATTGGAAAACCCAGTTTCCCCAGCACTATTAAATTCTACTTTCCAGTCCTCTTTAGCACCTGCTCAGACCAGCAAAGAGCAGAACTTGAGCCACAGATGGTGATCGGATTTGGGCAATGTGGCCCCATAGATGGGCCTATCTCCCACTAGGAGCTGGCACAAGTGACAGGGAAGAGTCCCAGAAAAGTCTTTCTTGGTGAATTAGCCTGTTTGTTGCAACACTTTTGTAGATGTAATTCCATCTCTTTTTTCTCTAAAGGAACATGCAGAGAGAAATGAGGTGGGGAGAATTGGCTCACGTGTTGCCAGATAATGTCCCTTGAGAAGTCCCTGGACTGCTGAGACCTCTCCCACTGCCCAGTCCATAGTCAGAGAGGCCCCAGTATCCCCATGCTGCTCACCACGAGCTCCCTGTGTTGCAACAGTAACTTGTGCCCCAGCGCTTGCTCCCCCTAAGCTTCTTGGCAGTCTCCGTCTGATAGCCCCTGTGTCTTTGCACAATGTCTGGTTTGCTGTGAGGATTTAATAAGTAACTAATAAGTGATAGGATGAATGCCTATTTGTTGGATGTGCCATGAGAGGGATAAAGGTCTACATTCTCCATGGATCTAAGAACTGTCTCTCTTTTTTTTTTTTCTGAGACGGAGTCTCGTTCTGTCGCTCAGGCTAGAATGCAGTGGTGCGATCTCAGCTCACTGTAAGCTCCACCTCTTGGGTTCACGCCATTCTCCTGCCTCAGCCTCCCGAGTAGCTGGGACTGCAGGCACCCACCACCAGGCCCGGCTAATGTTTTTGTATTTTTAGTAGAGACGGGGTTTCACCGTGTTAGCCAGGATGGTCTCGATCTCCCGACCTCATGATCTGCCCACCTTGGCCTCCAAAGTGCTGGGATTACAGGTGTGGGCCACCGTACCTGGCCCAGAACTGTCTCTTAGTTATCTTGATACTGTTAGCACCTAGAGTTGTTCTTCAGTAAATAGCAAATAAATGCATTCCTCAGATAAATATCTTTCAATGTCTTCAAAATGAATCTAATTTTATTGTTGAAGTTATTCAGTTACAGTAATCCTTTAAAGGCAATGGAAAGGGAATAAACCCTAAAACTGAAAGATCTGGGTTAAAATCTCCCTTCTATGTAGGGAATTTGGTCCCACTGTTAGACTTAGCCCCCAGCTCAGAATTGGACAGAGAGAAGTTGGAAGAGACCCAGAGAGGCTGTCCTATGGAAAATGAACATCTTGAGTGTCTTGAGAAAATTAACAAAGCTTTCTGAGCTTCAGTTTCTTCCCATGTAAAATAATTCCTGTTATTGTCCATGCAGGAAACATTGCATTCTGCACAGCCAGCAACAGGAACAGCAGAAATGTCATTCTTTCTCCTGTGTTTCAGTCTCTTCCAATTTCAGATAATGAGTCTGGACCAGATGGTCGCTAATGGTTATTCCAGCTCAACATTTGCTAATTTTCTAAAAACTAAAGAAAGGAGCTTGGGGGTGTGTTTTGGGGCAATGTCTTGCAAGACTGAGATATGAGGGGGATCTCCAGAACATCAGATAGGGGGCCTTGGGGAGTCAAGGTCAGGCCTAAGTTATATTCCTGCCCATCTCTGCCCTCTTCCTCCCCCAACCTCGCTGCCCTCATAGCCATCCTATTTTAATATGCTTGGCCTGATCCCTAGATAGATTAATTTCATTTCAGGAACTTTGATACCTGAGCTGTGGCTCTGGAAACTATGTCTCCAGAGGCAACACAATTCACCAAAAGCTAATCGCTGGTGTCAATTGGTATTTAAAAAGTTAGATACAATTTCAACCAAAAGCAGATGCTTGGCATTTTAATGGCATATTACATTTATGAATTCCGATACGCCTGAAAAAATATTTCTTAAGGAGTTTAAGAGACCATTCTTTGTTACGTTTATGAACCCTGAGGCATACGAGTTAGCTACTCATCCCCTGGTAGTTCACAGACTCTGCAAGGCATGTGGCATGATGGAAAGAATGAGACCTGAAATGGGAAGGAAAGCCCCATGTTCAAAAGTTCGGTCCTTCTCCTACTAATTTGTTACTTAAGTGTCGGTTTCTTCACAGTGGAAATAGATCTTTTTTGCCCACCTTGTAGGATGCCATATGGCTTGGAAGTAAGACAAGTCAAACATGGAGCCTCACACCTGGCTCTGGAACAGAACTGTTAGCTCTGCTGCCTGTCACTCTGTTGTTTTCTGATCATAAAATGACTCATTGTGGGCTGGGCATAGTGGCTCACGCCTGTAATCCAAGCACTTTGGGAGGCTGAGGAAGTAGATCACCTGAGGTCAAGAGTTCGAGACCAGCCTGACCAACATGGGGAAACCCCATCTTGTACTAAAATTACAAAAATTAGCCAAGCGTTGTGGCGCATGCCTGTAATCCCAGTTATTGGAGGGTGAGGCAGGGATTGCTTGAACCCAGGAAGTGGAGGCTGCAGTGAGCTGTAATCATGCCACTGCACTCCAGCCTGGGTGACAGAGTAAGGCTCCATCTCAAACAAACAAACAAACAAACAAACAAACAAACAAAATTACAGGCATGGTGGCTCATGCCTGTAATCCCAGCACTTTGGGAGGCCAAGGCAGACGGATCACCTGAGGTCAAGAGTTCGAGACCAGCCTGACCAACATGGTGAAACCTGTCTCTACTAGAAATAAAAAAGTTATCTGGGCATGGTGGTGCACGCCTGTAATCCCAGCTATTCGGGAGGCTGAGGCAGAAGAATCGCTTGAACCAGGAGGCGGAGGTTGCAGTGAGCTGAGATCATGCCATTGCACTCCAGCCTGGGCAATGAGAGTGAAACTCCATCTCAAAAGCAAGCAAACAAACAAACAAAATGGATTCATTGTCATTATGAAAAAAATCAGAAAATAAATAAGTAAATGTAGTTACTATAATGCTGGCATCTATATTCCAACAGTGTTAATATTTAGTTCGTATGTTTTTAATCATAGCATAGATTTTTAAAATACTTTGAATTGAGCTATATAAACAATTTTTTTTTGCATTTCATATCTCAGGAGGAGTATTTGTTCATATTACTAAGACCATGTATGAGCATCACTGATGACCGGCTACGTCTCTTCCCATCATAGGAATGTGTCATCATCAATGTGATCATTCTCCTATTATTGAACATTTCATTTTCACATTTTAAAAATCTTGGCTTTGGCTGGGCGGGGTGGCTCACACCTGTAATCCCAGCACTTTGGGAGGCCAAGGCAGGCGGATCACCAGGTCAGGAGATGGAGATCGTCCTGGCTAACATGGTGAAACCCAGTCTCTACTAAAAATAAAAAGAAATTAGCCGGGCGTGGTGGCGGGCGCCTGTAGTCCCAGCTACTCGGGAGCCTGAGGCAGGAGAAAGGCGTGAACCCGGGAGGTGGAGCTTGCAGTGAGCCGAGATCGCGCCACTGCACCACTGCACTCCAACCTGGGCGACAGAGTGAGACTCTGTCTCAAAAAAAAAAAAAAAACTTGGCTTTTATGAATAACTCTTTAAGAACTTTCTTGTAGATAAATCTCTGTTTATACTTTTATTATTTTTAGACTTGTATGAAGATTATTATTCAGTCAGACCTAAAGCTTTAGATACCAGTTGCCCTGTAGTTTTCCAGAAATACAATGCCAGTCAGTGTTCTCTCTCCCTGGAGGTTGTCTAGTAACTAAGTTGAGCACAATAACTTAAAATCTTTGTTTAAAATATAGGGCAAGGCTGGGCATGGTGGCTCACACCTGTAATCCCAGCACTTTGGGAGGCCGAGGCAGGTGGATCACGAGGTCAGGAGTTCAAGATCAGCCTAGCCAAAATATTGAAACCCCGTCTCTACTAAATATACAAAAATTAGCTATGCATGGTGGCAGGCACGTGTAATCCCAGCTACTCAGGAGGCTGAGGCAGAGAATTGCTTAAACCCGGGAGGTGGAGGTTGCAGTGAGCCAAGGTCGCGCCACCACACTCTAGCCTGGGCAACAGAGTGAGAATCCATCTCAAAAAAAAAAAAAAAATTGCCATTATATATGGCAAAAATGGATAGCTCCTTATCACTTTTAATTTGCTTCTCTCTGAATCTTCTGCTGTGTTTAATTGATGATGTTATAGGCTGGCATCATGCCCAGTTTGGCCAAGAAGAATTGGTCTCCTGGTCAGGAAGGTCTTTTCCCTACAAAGTCAGGGAATGACTAAGGGACTCTCCAGATGCATCTAGTTAAAAGAATAATCTGTCCATCCTGCAAAGCACACTTCCTATCCTCATTTAGAATGTTTATGCTGAGAAAACACCACTGTTTATATTCAATTGACCAAGCTCAGGAAATGGTTCATCAAATTGGTCAGTCATTTAATTTTCTTGAGATCAGTCTTCATGATTATGCAGCTCCTAAATTTAAAAAGTCTGACTATGCACAAATTTTCTTTTTTTTCTTTTTCTTTTTTTTTTTTTTTTTTTTTTTAAATTTTGAGATGGAGTCTTGCTCTGTCGCCCAGGCTGGAATGCAGTGGTGCAATCTTGGCTCACTGCAACCTCTGCCTCCCGAGTTCAAGGGATTCTTGTGCCTCAGCCTCCCGAGCAGCTAAGATTTCAGGTGCATGCCACCATGCTGGCTAATTTTTGTATTTTTAGTAGAGATGGGGTTTCACCATGTTGGCCAGGCTGTTCTCCAACTCCTGACCTCAGGTGATCTGACCTCCTGAAGGGCTGGAATTACAGGCGTGAGCCACCACATCCAGCCTATTTTTTTTACTGGTATCTTCATGCCTGGATGTGAGCTCAGCAGATGAGTTCCTGCTCATATCTGGGAGGGAGAGAGCCATGTGAAAACATTACCTGATGGGTTTTATGAAGGATGTACGAGGGGAACGACAGTGGAGCCCTGTCCATCCTGAAGAGGACAGAGCGGTATTCTTGGAGGGCAGCACTAAGCAAGTCTTGAGGCATAAGCACGGCACTGCAATAATGAACGCCTTACACGTTTCAAAAAGGAAAAGTCAATGTGTTGCTCCTCCTAAAATGTTTTTGGAATTGTCATTAGCTACATGTTGCTGTGGATTTGAATTATCTCCATAATTAAACTCTAACAAGTAAAAACAATATTTTTTAAAAAATAAGATGATGGGGAAAGGCTCTTTAAGTACTCTTTGTGTTTGTAACAGAAAGGAAACAAAACAGAAAACAAACCATCGAATTGAAACCAGCACTTCCCTGCACGTTAACGAGACATCTTCACAAATACTAGAAAAAGCAGGTCACCCCTCGGTGAGGATCCCATCTACCCACACACATCCCTCTTTAAAGTCCCTGTAATAACGAATCTGCTTTTGGTGGGGTTGTGAATGAGCAGGCATGCCCTACCCCAGTCTTCCTCTGGAGATGTCCCCCTGCTGCTGTGAGCTGATCTCTGAAGCTGGAGGGGCTGTACTTTCCCACCTAAGCCATTATCTCCCCTCCACTCTCAATGCGGGGCAAGTGCAACCTCACTCCACTCCCCCCAGACGTCAGGCAGGCCACCAGCCCAGGAGCTAGAAATGCAGAGGTGAAGGCTGCCTTCTCCAAACAGGCAAATGGAATAACTCTGACAAGAGTTGGTGTCTGGCATACCTAGTGGCATTCAGCAAACCTAGCCTGTGGGCAAGACGAGTGTCCTGTCCTGTTGTCTGGTGACTCTGGTGACTCTCCAATATCAGATGAAAGAAATATCTCCTTCTGAGACAATATACACCTGCCTGAACTGGCCTGGAACGAGAGGTGGTAAAATTATTTCTCTCTCAGTAACATGTGGGTGATGGGATTCTGGATGAAATTTTTTCTGTTATCTTAACTTTCAGTGCACTGATTAGATTGTTATTACATTTAATTGAGGGGAGAAACTGGAAGAAGGGGCTATAGAACCTTTTTTTTTTTTTTTGAGACTGAGTCCAGCTCTGTCACCCAGGCTGGAGTGCAGTGGTGCAATCTCGGCTCACTGCAACCTCTGCCTCCCAGGTTCACGCAATTCTCCTGCTTCAGCCTCCTGAGTAGCTGGGATTATAGGCGTGTGCCACCACACCCAGCTAATTTTTGTATTTTTACTAGAGACAGGGTTTCACCATGTTGGTCAGGCTGATCTCAAACTCCTGACCTCGTGATCTGCCCGCCTTGGCCTCCCAAAGTGCTGGGATTACAGGCATGAGTCCCCGCGCTCAGCCAGAACTTTTTATTACTAGGCACATGTTGCAGGAAACTTAATGAAGTTAGCCTGCCTTTCCAGTATGTGAAAATGTGAATCGCTTTGTTTATATGTTTGAAAAGACGTACGGGGATATATACTTAAAGTCCTGCCATAACCAGCTGCTCTTTAGCATTTGTTTCAGTGGGCACCCCCCACCCCCATCCTGCACTCTTTAGGCTGCCACTGGCTGTCCCCACTGCACGGTCCTCTGGGGACCACCCCGGAGACTGTGTGCAGGGTCAACCAGGAACCCCATCTGCCCACCTCAGGAACAGGGCAAAGGTCCAGGAACACACACCTCCTCCCCAACCCACACCCCCTCCCCAACACACGATGCCCACTGCCGTGGGCATATTGGTCCTTGTCCCCACTGCCCAGTGACCACCTGGTGCTGCCCGAGGTTGCCTTCCTGTGACTGGTCTGGGTAGGGCCCTCAGGAGGGAGGCCAAGATGTGCTCATGTGAGTGCCTGCAGGGCCAGGTCAGTGCACACTGAGGCGACAGGTAGGGCAGGCAAAGGGCAGGAGACGAAAGAGCAGGGATGGTGCAGGGGAGGAAGAGCTCCGGAGAGTGTTGCAATGAGGGGTGGGATGCCCCTAGGTGGAGGCATGGAGGGAACCTGCATCCAGTGGGGATGCTGCCAGGTGAGAAGGCACAAGGGAGGGGTGAGTGCAGGTGGGCTGCCCCACCAAAGGCTGCTTCCTGAGCCTGGCCTTGGTGGCTCTCTGGCTCCCCAGGCCCCAAGAACAGAGGCCAGCGTGGACACGACCCAGGTAAGCAGGTAGCACCTGTGGGGTGGACAGGGAGGGGGTGAGGAGTGCTGTCGCTGCTCTGAGTAGTGGAGTTCTGGCTGACAGTGTGGGGGTCTGGGATTGGGGTACAAAAGGGTAAAAACCAACTACAACACAAGGAGATAAATGCAGCAACTGCCATACTCACCTAGTGCTTACCCCGTGTCAAGTGTTAAGGGCCTTGAAGAAGCGGGTGGCTAGGAGCCAGTTCTTGGCAGCCTGGCCTCCAGGAAGGCAAGTACACACTGGGAGCACCAGCCTTGTCCTCCAGAGTGTCACAATTCAGCACTGAGTCAGGATGTAGATGGATGTGGGAGGAGACCTTGAGCAGCCAGTGGGCCTCTGTGCATCAGGACACCCTGTAGCCCCTGCCTGTACTGGGGATCAAGAACTGAAGGCCCAGTCAGGATTGCTGGCTATGATCACCCTCACCCAGCTCAACCAGAAAGCTGTCCCCACCCAGAGAATGGGGGATACCCAGAGTGCCTGGAGGATGAAGAGTGTGGAGGATCTGAGCCCATTCACCCAGAGTGACACCTGGGCTTCTGCAGAGCCAGTCAGGACATCAGGGCACTACGTTGAGCTTCTGGGATCTGGTGGGGAAGCCTGGGCATCCCACTCAAGAGGATTTCAATGCAGCTCCACACCTCTGGCCATGAGCCCTTGTTCCTGCCTTCCCTCTGAGGGTTCCCCTTTCCTTTTTTTGCAACTCACAATGAGTGTCCCGGCCTGGGCATCCTTCCAGGAGTCAGTGAAACCATTTCTGTATACCACCTTGCATTGTGCCTAGCTGAGCCAGCAAGATCCAGTATCTTGCAAGCCACCAGCCTTCTCTAGGGTGATTCAAATGAATTCTGGGAAGGCCCAGCCTCACTCATTGCCTTGAACAGAAATAGCAGCTCCCTGCTTCCCCAGCAGGCTCTGAACACTTCTCTGCATTTTTTAAATGCGCAGGCACTCTTCTGAAGGACTCAGCATCAGCTATGTGAGAAGCAAGAGGGGTTTTAGTAAATCCCGAACCACTCAATATCCTCTCCAGGATATGTCCTCCACCCACCATGGAATTTACAAATGAGTAACAAGTAAGAAGGTGTGCTGGCTTGGGGGCACCCAGCCCTGAACTCAAATATTACTTCTTTTTTGAATAGTTGTGTGGCCTGGGCAAGTTGCTTAACTTCTCTGAAGTTGTTTCCTTACCTGCACAATAAGAGCATGCATTTAGGAGGTTAAACTGAATAGCATCCATGAAAGTACTGGGTGTAGTGCCTGGTGACCATGAGCTTCCTTTTCCTAAGAGCACGGGAAACTTTCCTGTAATCTACAAACGGGAATACCTGAGGTAACTCAGGTGGGGATTCTAATTTCCATTCAACCATGGAGGGTGCATCAGTGGTCTGGAACAAAGCCGCCTATTCACCAGTCACATTTGGGGGAACCTCCCCTGTGCCAATCCATAGATAAGGCACTGGGAATGTAAACATGAATATGGCTTCTGCTTTCTGGTAGCTGACAGTGTGGGGGTCTGGGATTGGGGTACAAAAGGGTAAAAACCAACTAGAACACAAGGAGGTAAATGTAGCAACTGCCATACTCACCTAGTGCTTACCCCGTGTCAAGTGTTAAATACTTCCCGTATTTCCGCTCAATGAATGAACACACATCCCTACAAGGAACTCACAGTTATTAACCCCATTTTTAAAAAAAAAATTTTTTAAGACAGAATCTCACTCTGTTGCCCAGGCTGGAGTGCAATGGTGCGATCTTGGCTCACTGCAACCTCCACCTCCCAGATTCAAGCAATTCTCCTGCCTCAGCTTCCCAAGTAACTGGGATTATAGGCACGCACCACCACACCCAGCTAATTCTTATATTTTTAGTAGAAACAGGGTTTCACCATGTTGGCCAGGATGGTCTCGATCTCCTCACCTCATGATCTGCCCGCCACGGCCTCCCAAAGTGCTGGGATTACAGGCATGAGCCACACGCCTGGCCATTAACCCCATTTTAAGGATAAGAGCGAAGCACAGAGATGTTCCAACTTTGCCACGGAGTGGCAGAGTAAGATATAGACCCAGTCCCGCACCCAGTTCATGCCCTTGACCATTTGTACCAAAGACACTTGACTAATTCAACGAACAAGTACACAGGCCTCCAGAGGAGGGAAGTTTAATTCTATGTAGAATCCTGTAGGCTGAGTTCGGGAGTGAATAAGGCTTTGATGCACAGAGAAGGTGGGAGAGGCATTCCAGAGAGAAGGCACAGGTTGAGTGAAGATGCAGTTGCAAGAAGCTTGAAGGCCGAAGGCCACATAGAGGAACGGTCCTGGAGGGGATGTGAGGAAGTCAGGACAGGGGCAAAATGGGAATGGAGGCCTCCAAAGTCACTCACTTAATTACAGGAAAATCTAATTATACTATTCATAGATGGGAAAAGGCAGCCAGGAAGCAGAGCAGCAGCACCAAAGGAACAAAGGAGATCAAGTGAAAGGTGTCCATGTCTGCAAGATGAGGTGCTCAGGGCAGGGGGTGCAGGGTAAGCTGGGAGACGAGCCTGGAAGGGCAGTTGGTAAGGGCCAGAAGTGGCTACATCTTGGTCACGGGGAGCCCTTGACATACCCCCAACACCACCTACCAAGACTGATACTCTCAGGTGTGTGGGAAGCAACATGCACAGTGGGCTACTGTGAAAAGACGCATGTGCTCAGGCGCATGTGTGTACAGAAAGAGATGTTCAAGGGTATCAACAACCCCTTAGTGAAAATATCTTGAGGCTCTTGAGACAGGCTGACAATTTTCTGATACTTTTCTTAAGGCTTGCTAGCCCCGTCAGGCTGCTATAACAAAGTACCATGGACTGGGTGGCTCGTACACAACAGAAATTTGTTTCTTGCAGTTCTCATGGCTGAAAGTCCAAGATCAAGGTGCCAGGAGATTTGCTGTCTGGGGAGAGCCCACTTTCTAGTTCACTGATGATGCCATCTCCCTGTGCCCTCACATGACAGAAGGAGTGAGTGAGATCTAAGGGCCCTTATCGCATCACACAAGCCAAGCACTGAGAAGCTATGCGGTCCCTGAAGGCCCACTCCTGGACAGACACCTCTGTGTTTCTCTTTGTTCTGGTCCTGACGGAATCTAAACAAACGAAAGGCAGTTCTTGAGCCTGTGTAGCCCCCTAACCTGGGCCAAGCTCCAAATACACTTGGATCTTCACCTTTCTCATCTGTCAATTGTGACCGATAAAAATACCTTCCTCCGGCCGGGCACGGTGGCTCATGCCTGTAACCCAAGCACTCTGGGAGGCCGAGGCGGGCGGATCTTGAGGTCAGGAGACTGAGACCATCCTGGCTAACACAATGAAACACCGTCTCTACTAAAAATACAAAAAATTAGCCGGGTGTGGTGGTGGGTGCCAGCTATTTGGGAGGCTGAGGCTGGAGAATGGTGTGAACTCGGGAGGCAGAGCTTCCAGTGAGCCGAGATGGTGCTACTGCACTCCAGCCTGGGCGACAGAGCGAGACTCCGTCTCAAAAGAAAAAAACAAAACAACAACAACAAAAACCTTCCTTCCAGGTTTTAGTCACTTTTTCCCCCGGCACCCCTGCTAGCCACGTGGTAAATGTTCAATACAACTAATATCAATAATGACTCAAGTTTATTGATTGCCTCCTCTCTCTTTCCTCCATGGAGTGCCTACTGGGAGGATGGAGCCTCTTGGGGCACGTGGCTTTCCCACACATCTGCATCAGCCATCGCGAGACCCCGCAGGCCAGCACTGTGGACAGGCAGACAGTGAAGCCCCCCAGCCAGAACAGCTCAGCCTGCCAGGAGAAGCAGAAACAGAAACCCCCAAAGTAATCACTTCTCAAGTGCCTTTGAGACCCCAGATGTTAGGAAAACAATTATTTTCCCTTGTGTAAGACATGCCCAGTTTCTTTCCCTCTGCTAAACAAATCAAATACAACCCTGAGCCCTCCTCCTTCTAGCCTGGTGGAAAATCCAGGCTTGACATTCTGAGGGCCTCTCTCTACCCCACAGGGAGTTACCAAAGCCCTGAGAGCTTTTTCAAATTTTATGGATAACAAACATTTGAAAAAAGACAAAAAATCAAATTATCATGAAGTGGACACGCCCATAGAACCACTTCCCAGGTCCAGAAAGAACAACAGTCCTCCAGGACCACCCCCACATCCCTCCCAGCATCCACACCTCCCAGGCCCCACAAATGATCACTGTCCTGACCGCTGCCTCCCTCCCTGGGGCCCGGCCAGAGCTGCCTTCCTGCTGTTGATTCTGTTAGTGACCTCCTCATCCCACTTCCCCGGGTGACTCGTCTGCCAAATGCAAGAATCAAATGGGGACGGGAGTCTAGTGTACCCGCTGAACCCTAAGCCCCAAAGTAGGAGCTTCAGCCACATACCTTTGGGTTTTCCCAGGATCCCTTGGGTGCCCTGCCTGGGGCGTAGGATGCCAGGGGACAGGAGCTCTGCTCTCATGACGGGTGAATCCCCGGTTCTCCTGTAAGTGCGGAGAAGCTGGGGTAGTTCCCACACTCAAACATTCCCCAAGCCAGGGCTGGGCGCCTGTGGGAATCCCAGCAATCCTACAGTTTCACTCAAGTCCTATAATTTCCCGCACCCTGCCTCTATTTCAGGGACCTGCTGCTCAGAATTTGGAAATGCAGATGTGGTTTGCCTGTGTTGCCACTGCTCTTGTGAGTTGTAAGGCAGTGATTACAGGCTCCGTGGGCAGCAGGGAGCAGCCAACTGGATTGACGGCACATTTTTAGCTTATTTTAAAATCAGCAACAGCATTAACAAAAATCTTGTGCCTTCCCATTTATATTTTCTTCCAAAAGAAAAAACACTGTACTTCCTAGCAGTCTGTGGCTGGAATGGGAAGAAAGGAGAAATCATTCGAAAGTGCAAGGAATATCAGAGGAAATTTTAGAAAGGACTTTAGGCCATGTCTAGCTTTCTCATAGTAGTGACCCTGTTCCTTCCCCCAAATTCGGGCATTTTAATTTTTTTTTTTCCCCCTAGACAAAGGAGCCCAGGCTGGAGTACAATGGTGTGATCTCGGCTCACTGCAACCTCCGCCTCCCAGGTTCAAGCAATTCTCGTGCCTCAGCGTCCTGAGTAGCTCGGATTACAGGTGTGCGCCAGGACACCCAGCTAAGTTTTTGATATTTTTAGTAGAGACAGGCTTTCACTGTGTTGACCAGGCTGGTCTCGAACTCCTAACTTCAAGTGGTCAGCCCACCTCGGCCTCCCAAAGTGCTGGGATTACAGGCATGAGTCACCGGTCCAGCTGATTCACTTCTTAATAAATCATCCAAACCAACGATTTGGTTCCAAAAGAGACAGATATCATTCAAACACCTTTTCCTTTAGTTCATACTGTAAGACAATGTGTTTTAGATACATTTTGCTTGAAATCCACAAACTTGTCAGATACCCACCTGGGTAGAGCAGGACAGCAGAACTGAAGGGCAAGAGGGCTCATCCAGACTTCCCTCCCCGAGCTCCAGGGAGAAGGTTGATCACTTTGATCTAAACCAGGCAAGGCAGAGACCTAGGAGGCAAGAATTCAGTTTATAGGACGTGACATTGGCATTTGCCCAGTGGGTGATGCAAGAGGGAGGTTGAGGTCGTAACACGTCATTTTCATGCTGCATCTTACAAAGACCCCTGACCTCTGAGCTAAACTGACTTGAGGCAGCTCCCACCTGGTGAGCCTCAGCTCCTCCTCCTCAGATGAGGCTGTCACCTTGCAGGTAAGCAGAGGGCTTGTGAGTCTCAAAGGAAAGACGCTCTAGGAGAGGAAAGGCTCTGTAGCCATGGGCCTGGAGGGGCCTGAGGCTCTATTTGTGGAATGAGTGTGTTAGAGGAACTGGGGGTCTGGACCAGATAAGAAAGTCTCCAGGTTTAGGCAGTACATGTGTCCAGTACAGGCAGCAGAAGGACATACTGGCCAGAGGGGCTGAAGCCGTCACTCGGGCCCCAAGGCCAGAGGGTCCAAGGTACATGATAGAGATGGCCGGTGTGGCTGAGAGGCATGAAGTTGGAAATAAAAAATAAATTATGGAATCAGAGAGAAGCATGAGTCGTTTTCCATGGACTATGCCTGATATTCTTGTTCAATTTAACCTGATTTAGAACTGGTTCAGTTTTATCATTTTATTTTGTACAAACTTATGGAGTACAAGTATAACTTTGTTACACAGATATATTGTTGTATTAGTCTGTTTTCACACTGCTATAAAGATACCACCCAATTTAAAAAAAGAAAGAGGCTTAATTAACTCACAGTTTCGCATGGTTGGGGAGACATCATGAAACTTACAATCATGGCAGAAGGGGAAGCAGGCACCTTCTTCAGAAGGTGGCAGGGGAGAGAATGCAAGCAAAGGAGTGACTGCCCAACACTTACAAACACATCAGATCTTGTGGAAACTCCCTCACTATCACTAGAACAGCATGGGAAAAGCTGCCTCCATGATCCAATCACCCTCCACCACGTCCCTCCCTTGACACAACATGTGGGGATTACAGTTCCAGATGAGATTTGGGTGGGGCCACAGAGCCAAGCCATATCAAGTGTGTAGAGGTATTTTAGTGTATTCAACATCCAAATAATGTACATTATACCTATTAAACAATTTCTCATCATCCACCCCTCTTCTTCCCCCCACCCTTCTGAGTCTCCCTTCTGAGTCTTCATGGAACAGGTTCATTTTTATGTGAAACTGCAAACACAAACCACTCCCAAGGACTTGGAATTTCCAGAGTGGCCCCCTTCTGCCTCTTAGGACTCAACTGCAAACAACATACAAGAAAAGGTGATCATAATGTCTTATTTTAAGTCTCAATTTCATCATCTCCAAGCTTGTCTCATTACAGGCGTGAGCCACAGTGCCCAGTCTAATTTTTGCGTTTTTAATATAGACAGAGTTTCACCATTTTGGCCAGGCCGGGATCAAACTCCTGACCTCAAGTGATTCACCTGCTTGGTCTCCCAAAATGCTAGGATTATAGGCATGAGTCACCCTGTCTGGCCTGATTCTTCTTCTTCTTCTTTGTCTTTTTTTTTTTTTTTTTTTAAAAAAAGACTTCATACTTTTCTTTCTTGAGCCTGGGAGGCAGAGGTTGCAGTGAGCTGAGATCCCACCACTGCACTCCGGCCTGGGTGACGGAGTGAAACTCCATCAAAAAAAGAAGGAAGGGAGGGAGGAAGGCAGAGAGGGAGGGAGGGAAGGAGAGAAGGAAAAAAAAAGAATCAATATTGCATTTAGAAAAAAAAGTTAGAAACTTCAAAAGTACCCTTTGAAAAAAGCCTTGTTACCTCATTTTATTTATTATGTATTTATTTATTTATTTATTTTTAGATGGAGTCTCACTCTATCACCCAGGTTGGAGTGCAGTGGTGTGATCTCGGCTCACTGCAACCTCCGTCTCTCGGGTTCAAGTGATTCTCCCTTCTCAGTCTTCCGGGTATCTGGGATTACAGAAGTGCACCACCATGCCCAGATAATTTCTGTGTTTTTGTAAAAATGGGGTTTTGCCATGTTGGCCAGGCTGGTCTTGAACTCTTGACCTCAGGTGATCTACCCACCTTGGCCTCCCAAAGTGCTGGGGTTACAGGCATGAGCCACTGTGCCCAGCCATTACCTTATTTTATAAATGAGAAAATAGAGCCTCAGGATTCTAAACAGCTTCCTTGAGGCCAGAAAAGTGAGAGACAGAGCTGGGATTTGAGTTCAGACACTCCAGCATCAAACCCCATGCTCAGCCTCAACCCTGTTGCTTCTCCTAAGCCTAAGTTTGCTCTCAAACTTTTTCCCTAGAGAATCTCTACTTACCAAGGCTCTGAGGATAGACCTGGGTACACAATTCAGATTTGTCCGGCACATACATGAAATATTTTAGATGATTCTTCATTTATTTTACAAAATTCTTGTGAATTGGGCATTTCGTCCATAATTCATGTGGGTTTATTTTGAGGTTTTGTGTTGAAATGATTAGATAACAACTGGAGTTCCCCTGAGAAAAGCTGCAAACACTTAGACCTCACATCCTGGAGCCTGCTGTCCTTAGGGATTTTTCAGTAGGGCTAGTAAGAGTAGCGGAGGTGTCCTGAGGCCTCGTGTACTCATGAGTTCCAGTAAAATTGGCCAGTGGGAGGAGGAGGGGCACCAAGGCTGCATGATGTGTGGCGCAGCCCCTGGGAGCTGCAAGACACTGGATGAGTGGCTTTCTGAATCTCACTTTCTGATCCTGTTAAAGAGGGCTAATTACCTTGCCCCTGCCCTGCCCACATCTTGAGTTTTTGAGAGGGTCCAGATGAGATTGATATATGTAAAACTGCCTCACAAAGATGGTAGAAACCTTTGATTTTGACCCAGTAGGGTGAGAGGAGCCTCCCATTACTCAAGGCCAGTGACAGAGCCATCTGTCCTGCTGTGGAGCTGGCCATGGGCATTCCCATTGAGCCTCAAAATAGGGGTAACAGGCTCCAGGGCCTGGGCCACCCCTTGACACTGTTGCCCTTAATGAGAGTCCCTGTCCAGGAGCAGACAGCAAACAGGGTGGGTGAAAGGGCAGCCTGAGATAATAAGCCCAGAGGGGTTGATCTTCGCTTCTAAGGAGCCCAGAGGGAGGAGGGAAGGTCCAGAGTACCCCACACAGGAGGAACGCTGTGCCAATTAAGTGCCTGCTGTACACCATCCTCTTCCTAATTGACACAGCACTCCCAAGAAAAACACCTTTCTCATCTTTTAAAGTTGAGAATACAGAGATTCAGGGCCGCCATTACTTACCCAAGGTCACCAGCTGGCCAGTGGCCAATGTGGGTCTCAGCTCTGTGTACAGCTCAGCTTGGAAATGCATATTGCCTCTGGGAGAGCCGATGTCTGGCTCAGGTGCCAGGATCCAAAGGGAGGAGATGTCCTCTCTGCTCCCCCAAGGCCTCTACCAATAGGAGGCTGAGGGGCTACCACCCCTTGCACTGCGGCCCACTCTTCTACAGAGTGAGATTGGCACTTGGAAGGTGAACCTGGTTCCCAACCACAATCCCGAGGTCACTCTAGGTTCAGACACAGCCCCCTTCTCCAACGAGCAATGTGTAACTGGAGGCCTCTTGAAACTAGACCAATTTGGCAAAACCAGAGCGAGCAGACTCAACTGATCGGGTAGTTGCAGGTCTGAAGATTGCAGCTTGTGGGGGCTGCTCATGACATTAGAAAACTGGTAACATGCAGTCACCGGGATGAAAAATGAGAGACGCTAGCCTCAGGGTAAGGGTAAAGTCACCCCAGCAATCCCAACAGTTTGTAAGGAAGCAAACTAGCTGGGCCGCGGTAGTGAGAATTTGGAGCAGACCCTTCCCTCAATGGGCTGAGGTAATTACAGATACCAGGGATGTCTTTGCTGGTGGAGAAATGCCTCATCCTCCTGATTTAACGCTCACTAAGCACTTGCAAGGCGGAGAGAGGCCGCTGTCGGGACTGCACAGACAAGTGGGATTCAGTACCTTCCTTGGAGAAACAAAAGGCCAGCTTTCGGTCACAGAGGGGAAGGCAGGATCCATGCGTGATTCACAGTCTTTATGCATTGACTGGTTCCCCAGCATCCTTCCAGGTGGTCAACGAGTTTCATTCTTTGTTGTCATGATGAACTCATTAATTTTAAAATGATTGATGTGCCCCAGTCCAGAGCAGTCTTTTTTCTTTGTTGCTGCTCAAATTATTCCCTCTGTGGCCATCGGAAGCCTGTTTGAGTTGGGTTTTCAATCATTTGGCATTGCCGCCATGAGCCTCAGAGAGTCTCTTCTTTTTTTTTTTTTTTTGAGACGGAGTCTCGCCTCTGTCACCCAGGCTGGAGGTGCAGTGGGCCGGATCTCTGCTCTTCACTGCAAGTCTGGCCTGGTTTACTTCATTCTCCTGCCTCAGCCTCCCGGTGCAGCTGGGGACTACAGGCGCCTCTGCCACTGGGCCCGCTAAGTTTTTGTATTTTTAGTAGAGACGGGGTTTCACTGTGTTAGCTAGGATAGTCTCGATCTCTGACCTCGTGATCCGCCCCATCTTGGCCTCCCAAAGTGCTGGGATTACAGGCTTGAGCCACCGCGCCCGGCCGAGCGTCCTTCTTTAATGATAGTAAGATGTTCCAGGCCCCACCCAGGCCAGGAATTAGGGGCTCTCCAAGGTGTTGTGGTGCTTTGGTGGTTCAAGAGCACAGTCTGGCTGCAGCCCAGCCGCCTCACCAAACCCACCAGGAGACAAACTCACCTAGAGACCATTCACACACAAAGTTCTAAAGGTTTTTAGACTCAAACAGTCGCCTTGGGAGAACCAGTTAAAAATGCACATTACTGTGCTCTACTCTTGGCACCTGTAATCCAGAGGGTCCAGGTTCAATGCCCAGTATCTGTTTAGGTTTTTTTGTTTGTTTGTTTGTTTATTTGTTTGTTTGAGACAGGGTCTTGTTCTGTGGCCCAGGCTGGACTGAGTGGTGTTCCACTCCACTCCATTGCAGTGGGATCATGGCTCACTCCAGCCTGGACCTCACGGGTTCAAGGGATCCTCTCACCTCAGCCCCCCGCCTCCCTGTAGCTGGGACTACAGATGTGCCACCATGCTAGGATAATTTTTGTATTTTTTTGTAGAGATGTTGCTCAGGCTGATCTCAAACTCCTGGGCTCAAGTGATCCTCCCGCCTCAGCCTCCTAAAGTGCTGGAATTACAGGCGTGAGCCACTGTGCCTGGCCCCAGAATCTTTTTTTAACATGCTCCTCAATAATTCTCAAGGGCTATTATGAGCTTTCAGCAAGAGACCCTTGGGAACCACTGAAGCCACGGGGGGCCTTTCTTTTGACTTTTCAGAACAAAAGCCCCGAGTCACTAACAACAATCACTACATAGAATATTTTATGCTGGACCCTCAAGTTAGCATTTCAAAAAGTTTTCTCCATCTTGCCTGGATAATTTTCTGTTTCTATTTTCCTGGGGTGGTAAAAGAAGTGGATAATTTACCAATTTCTTTCCAAACCCAAATGTCTCATCATCTCAAGCCACCCTGAATGTATTTCTGAATTGGGTGACAATCTTCAGATATGGACACATATATTTTTTAAACTTCTGTATAACTTTCTCAACAAAAATAAAGGAGCAACTTGGGAATGGAAACCCATCTATCTCCTGTGGTTTGGTTTGATGAAATCTTACTGAAACATTAAACCCACACATCCGTCTTGGGTAAAGGGAGGGACGGGACTGAGAGTCCCTCCCAGCATGTCTGGGAGGCTTTCCCATAACTCTGGTCTCCATGGATCAGCCTGGGAAAGTACAGATTTGTAGTCATTTCTGTGTTCAGTGTTTTTTTTTTTTTTGATTTTGTGTTTTGCTGTTTCATAATCCAGAAGCACACCAGCTACTCTTTCTTCTTGCGGTATTGTCTAGAGGATATGCCCAGAGCCTACTGGGACTCTCTATTTATGAAACTTTAGTGGAATGAACGAGATTTTAGAGACTCAAATATGCTGATCAATGGACATTAACCTGAACAGTACGTCCCCACGTCCCCTCTCCTCCCGTCTCCTCTCCCTCACTCCCTAGAACACGTTCCCTGGGGTTGGGGGAAGGAATGATACCACTTGCCAGGGAGCAGCTTCTCTCTTGATCATGAGAGAAAGGACAGTTCTTCAGCGTTTTTGGTCATGAAATTCAGAAGGCAGGAATAAAAACAATCAATCAAACATAGGCTCTGAAAGGAAGGCTGTCTCTGGAAATGAACAGAGCTTTATAGTCTGGGCTAGGAGCTCTTCCAGAACAGGGATGGGGTTTTTATTTTGTTAGTCTCACTTGGGTTTTCTGGGCTCTGAGTGTCTTGCACAGAGCTGACAACATAGCACATGCTAAGTCAAGGGTGAAGTAATTAATAATTGAATCAATGGCCCTTCGCTTCGACTGCTATTAAGTCAATAGATGAATCTGGCCCTGACACCCTCTCAGAAGCTAATGTTAACTCAAGTTAGTCATGGACACTCACATGACCTGGAATCTTATGCTCCACATGGTGTTTGTCTTTAACAAAAATGTCTTAACACCCTATTTCCAAACTCCTCTAGATAACGAAGTGTCTACTGAGGCAGAGCACTGCTGATGAGCGCAGTGTCTGATGAGAAAAAGCAGAGCTAGGAGGGTGGAGAATCCTCCCAGGGCGCCTCAGTAGGAAGCAGCAGAGCTCGTTCTGTCATATGGGGCCATGGCCTTCTGTTTGCTGTTGTTCCCTGGTCCTAAACCAGGAAAGAAAGGCAGAAATGACAACTGCTTTGCTGGTATCCCTTGCCCTTGTTACCAACTCTTCTGCACATTTCACAAACTTAACTGATCAAGAGGAAGACTATTTTAACATTTGAGTGAATCGAAACCACATTGGCAGAGCCTGCAGCCCAGGGATCCCTTGTTCTCTGTTTGATGACTTCCTGCTCTGTGAGCATACAAGGGCCGTGCTGCTGCATCAGCAGGCCTGCAGCTACACAGAAGAAAAGCAGCATTGGACTCAACAGGCAGCTGGCAGCCCTGCCCCAGTCTCACCTGGCCCCTGCTCCATCCTCATTCTCTCACACTCTTGTCACAAACACAGCCCAGATGCACTATCCTGGGCTCACTGACTCAGAGAAGTACAGTGATGGCCCCAAAGGGGAGCAGAGTGCTCCCAATACTGACTATAGTGGCTTTCACGACCCATGGTACTTCTTTAGTCTCGCTTGACTGATTGACCTACAGATGGATATATATTCTTTTGGGAGGTCTTGTCTTTCTGACTGACCTACAGGTGGATGTATATTCCTTTGGGAGGCCTTGTCCTTCTCTGGCAAGCTTATTGCATGGGAGAGACGCTTCTTCAATAGTCACTTTAGATCAGCTGCCTTCAGGGAGCTGAGCAAAGCAGGTGTGGAGTAGAGGCTCCAGTGTTTGCTTTTCAAAGTATAGGCCACTTAAATCTCTTCTAATGAGGGGGGTGCTCTGGGATTCCAAAACTTTGCCTGGGGTTTTGGAATGCCTTGGGAAAGTCTAGGATTTGCATTTGAACTCAGGTCACCTTCATTACTAAGAAAAGAAAGCCCAGAAATCCTGTGCCACTGTGAATCTTTTTATCTTCCATGCTAGATCAATTTTTTTCTACATCTCAATCCTGTAAGACAAGAAAACAAGTATGCCACTACACATCCAGAAGACACTTACAGGACATCATTTTGAGCTGGCTGCTTCCTTGTCTTAAGGCTGTCATTGTCTCCAGCACTCAAGTTGTGGGCTGCAGACCATCAGCCTCAGCTTCGCTTTGGTTCTTGTGAGAAATTCAGCACCTCTGGTCCCACCCTAGACCTTATGAATCAATCTGCATTTCATTTTTTTATTATTATTTTTGAGATGGAATCTCACTCTGTCACCCAGGCTGGAGTGGAATGGCGCGATCTCGGCTCACTGCAACCTCCGCCTCCTGGTTTCAAGTGATTCTCCTGCCCCAGCCTCCTGAATAGTTGGGATTACAGGCGGCACTAGGCCCGGCTAATTTTTTTTTTTAAGTAGAAACAGGGTTTCACCATGTTAGGCTGGTCTTGAACTCCTGACTTCAGGTGATCTACCTGCTTTGAACTCCCAAAGTGCTGGGATTACAGGCATGAGCCACCACGCCCGGCAAGAATCTGCATTTTAATGAAATCTCCAGGCAATTTGTGTGAATGTCAAGTTTGGAAATACTGCTTTAGAGGATGCAGAGAGGAAGACTCAGACGCCTTGGGCTTGAGTCCCTGAGTTATCCACTTTTTAGTTGTGTAGGTTAAATACTATAACCACTTTGAGTTTGAGTTTTATCACCTAAATAATGAGAGTATTCATCGAGACTCTTTAAGGTTACAACAATAGAAACAAAACTTCAAATAGGCATAAGCAGAGAGTGAGGTCAGCAAGATGGCAGACTAGGTAACTCCAGGCCCTGTTCTCACATCCAAACATGAAAAGAAAATCTAAATACTGATTAAAATGACTTTATAGGCTGGGTGCAGTGGCTCAAGCCTGTAGTCCCAGCACTTTGGGAGGCCGAGGCGGGCAGATCACCTGAGGTTGGGAGTTCAAGACCAGCCTTGACACGTTGGTCACAACATGGAGAAACCCTGTCTCTGCTAAAAATACAAAATTAGTCGTGTGTGGTGGCTTATGCCTGTAATCCCAGCTACTCGGGTGGCTCAGGCAGGAGAATCGCTTGAACCCGGGAGGCGGAGGTGGCGGTGAGCCGAGATCATGTCATTGCACTCCAGCCTGGGCAACAAGACTGAAACTCCGTCTCAAAAATAAATAAGTAGGCTGGGTGCGGGGGCTCACGCCTGTAATCCCAGCACTTTGGGAGGCCGAGGCGGGCGGATGACGAGGTCAAGAGATCGAGACCATCCTGGCGTAGAGTAGAGACCAGTAGAGACCATTCTACTAAAAATACAAAAAATTAACCAGGCACGGTGGCGGGTGCCTGTAGTCCCAGCTACTCGGGAGGCTGAGGCAGGAGAATGGCGTGAACCTGGGAGGCAGAGCTGGCAGTGAACAGAGATCACGCCACTGCACTCCAGCCTGGGTGACAGAGTGAGACTCCATCATAAAATAAAATAAAATATAAAATAAAATAAACTTCATAGGAGCTCTGGGAAACATCCAAAGGTCTTCAGCAGCCAAGCAAATGTCCAGTCAAGAAAAAGCTACATTAAAAGATTAGAAAATTTTGTGGCATTTTTACATGCCCCCCTTACTCTATCCCCTCCTCTGCATGGAATGGGTGAAGAGAACCACAGACCAGCTCCCAGTTTTATCTTTCACCTTGGAGGGACCAGAGAAAATTGTTATTTGCAATGATCTAACATATCTGGATGTTGCCTGAAGGACTGGTCTGTGTTTCATCTAACTCTGAGCTCAGACAGATAAAAGTGGAATTACTTAGATACCAGGCTGGGAAGAGCCACAGGAAGCAGCAGGCACTGCTCATGAAAGCTGGAATGGGACTACACACTGGTAGAAGCATGGGAATGGGCGAATTATGGGTAGAGGAAAACAATAGGATATCTAAGACCCTGGAAAGAAGCTGGGGTGAGACTCTTTCGGAAATTAAGACATTCAAAAGCAGACAGTAAATGGGGTGAATTGGGGGGAGAAAAGTACACACAGGCCCAGGGCAGATGCATGCCCATAAAAGGCCTGAGAAGACCTTATGCCTTCACCCTGGGAGGGTTCCAAAGTTTAGAACTTGCCTTGTTGGTTAGTGATGGTTTTCTAAGTCTGCAAAGACTGGGAGAAATGGTACTTTTTAAGAATGCCCAATTTAAAAAATCAAAAGGCATACAAAGAAACAGAAAAACATCTGAAACCAGTGAAGAAAATAGCGTCAAAAATCATCCCTGAAGAAACACTAGCATTGTATTTTCTTTTTGTTCTTTCTTTTCTTTTCTTTTCTTTCTTTCTTTCTTTTCTTTCTTTCTTTTCTTTCTTTCTTTCTTTTCTTCTTTTTTTTTTCTCGAGATGGAGTCTCATTTGTCACTCCAAGCTGAGCAGCGCTGATCTGACGACTTCAGTCTCGACGACAAGGATCTTGCCTTGTTCTGGAGATCTGTTCACTGACCTTTTTGATGAATTGTTTTTGTTCGACTTTGACGATCCATCGACCTTTAGTTGATGACGAGCGCGCGATGCGGAGTTCGAGCCGACACGAGCGAGGGATCTTTATGACGACCCGACTTTGTCCAGTGACTTGCCTCACCTCAAGTAGTTGGGATTATAGCATGCCACTATGTCAGCTAATTTTTTTTGTATTTTAGTAGAGATGGGGTTTCATCATGTTGGACCAGACTGGCCTTTGAACTCCTGGACTCAGTCTATCCACTCACTCTTTTGGTTCTTAAAGTGGGATTACAGGTGTGAGTCATCATGCTCTGCCATAGCATTATTATATTTTCTAGTAGGTAAAGACGTGAAAACAATTGTCTTAAATATGAAGAAAGAGCTAATAGAAAAACACAGAAAATGAGCTAAAGAAATCAAGCAAACAATATAGAACAAAAATGAGAATATCAGCAAAGAGATAGAAATTATAAAACAAACCAAATAAAAAATTCTGGAACTGAAAATATAACGCTTTGAATAGAAAAAATTTAGGCCGGGCACGGTGGCTCAGTTCGTAATCCCAGCACTTTTAGAGGCCGAGACGGCGGATCACAAGGTCAGGAGAGATCGAGACCATCCTGGCTACGGTGAAACCTCGCCTCACTAAAACTACAAAAGTAGCCAGGGCGCTGGTGGCGGTGCCTGTAGTCCCAACTACTGGAGGCTGGAGGCAGGAGAATGGCATGAACCCGGGAGGCTGGAGCTTGCAGTGAGCTGAGATCCGCCACTGTACTCCAGCCTGGGCTGCAGAGCGACTCCATCTCAAAAAAAAAAAAAAAAAAAAAAAAAAGAAAAAATTTACTAGAGGTCTTCAACTGCAGACTCTGTCAGGAAGAAGAAAGAATCCATAAATTTGAAAACAGGTCATTTGAAATTATTAAGTCTGTGGAGAAACAAGAAAAAAGAATGAAGTAAAGTCAACAGAGCCTGAAGAACCTATGAGACATCAAGCAAATCAACACACATGCTATGGGAGTCCCAGAAAGAAAGATAGAAAGAAAAAAGACGGCCGGGCGCGGTGGCTCAAGCCTGTAATCCCAGCACTTTGGGAGGCCGAGACGCTGATCACGAGGTCAGAGATCGAGACCATCCCATAATGAGGAAACCCCGGCTCTACTAAAAATACAAAAACTTGGGGCCGGGCGAGGTATGGCTTCAGTAGTCCCAGCTACTCGGGAGGCTGAGGCAGGAGAATGGCTGTGAAACCCGGGAGGCAAGGAGCTTGCAGCAGCTTGAGATCCGCCACTGCACCCAGCCTAGGACAGAGCCAGACTCCTGCCTCAAAAAAAAAAAAAAAAAAAAAAAAAAGAAAGAAAAAGACAGGGAAATTATTTGAAGAAATATTGGCCAAAAATGTCCTACATTTGAAGAAGTATGTAGATATATAGATACAAAAATAAAAACAAAAAAAATCAGAGAACTTGAAGTAGGATACACCCAAAGAAACTCACACTGAGACACTTTGTAATTAAACTGCAAAGGCAAATACAAGAGAATCTTGAAAACAAGAGAAAAGTGACTCATCATAAACCAGGGACCCTTAAAAAGATTGCGAAGGGATTTCTCAGCAAAAACTTTGTGAGAAGACAGTGTAAGATATATTTAAAATTCTAAAAGAAAAATACAAAACCAAAAACACTGTGAACCGAAAGTTGTATATCCAAACAAACTCACTTTCAACAATGACACAGAAATTAAGAAATTTTCACATAAACAGAAGCTGAGGGAGTTTATTATCACTAAACCTGTCCTACAAAAAATGTGAGAGGAAGTCCTTCAAGTTGAAATGAAATAACAGTAACTCAAAACCACAGAAAAAGTAAAGTTCTTTGGGAAAGGTAAATATATGAACAATTATGAAAGCTTGTGTGATTGTACTTTTAGTTCATAACTCTACTTTTTATTCTTTTATAGGATTTAAGAAACAAAAGCATAAAAATAACTTAAAATCTATGTTAATGGATACACAATACATAAAGATGTAGTATGTGTAATCAATAAGTAAAATGGGGGAGGGCAGAGCTGTAAGGAGTAAAGTTTTTGCATATAATTCAAGTTAAATTGACATCAATTTAAAATCAATTGTTATAACTTTAGCATGTTATATTTGATCCCCATGGGATAACCATAAAAAATATAGACAGAAATATACACAAAAGAAAATTAGAAAAGTATTAAAATACATCACTACAAAAAAAATAACCAAACATGAAGGAAGGCAGTAATAGAGAAACTGAGGGACAAGAAAGCTACAAGATTTACAGAATACATATTGCAAAATAGCAGTAGTAAGGCCTTCCCTCTCAACAAATACTTTAATGTAAATAGGTTAAACTCTCCAGTCAAAAGACATAGATTGGCAGAGTGGATGTTTTTAAAAACAAAACAAAAAACTACATGATGTCTACAAGAGACTTACTTTAGATCTAAGGAAGTGCTTAAGTTCAGTGTAGGAGGATAGAAAAAAATATTCCATACAAGTAGTAACCAAAAGAGAACAAGGGTAGCTATACTGATACTAAACAAGATAGACTCTAAGTCAGAAACTGTTGTAAGAGACAATAAAGGGGTCAGACGCAGTGGCTCATGCCTGTAATCCCAGCACTTTGGGAGGCTGAGGTGGGTGAATCACTTGAGGCCAGGAGTTCGAGACCAGCCTGGCCAACATGATGAAACACCATCTCTACTAAAACTACAAAAAAATTAGCCAGGCATGGTGGCTTACATCTAATTGTCTGGGAGCCCAGATAGAACAAAAAGACAGTGAAAAAATAAATTTGTTCTTTCTCTACTGGACCTGGGACACCTTTTTTCTCCTGCACTTGGACATCGGAACTCCAGGTTCTCTGGCCTTTGGACTCGGGAATTGGCACCAGCGTCCCCACAACCCCCTCTAAACCCAATTCTCAGCCCTTTGACGTCAGACTGAGAGTTACATCATTGGCTTTCCTAGTTCTGAGGCTTTCACACTTGGACTGAGCCACACCACCAGCATTCCAGGGTCTCCAGCTTACAGACAGCCTGTCATGAGACTTCTCAGCCTCCATAACTGTGTGAGTCAATTCCTCAATAAATCCCCTGTCATCCATCTATTATCTATCTATTGATCTATCTATCCATCTATCTATCCATCT